>NW_024083379.1:0-8081 GCF_003009895.1 Hyaena hyaena | reverse complement strand
GGATGGGCACGGAGAGGGGCACTTGTGGGGATGAGCACTGGGTGTTATGTGGAAACTAATTTGACAATAAACTATTTGTAAAAAAAAAAAAAAGGTAAAACCATCTCACAAAAAAACTATAAGTCATGGTTTCACTAGTGATTACTCTCAAATACTAAAATTTAAAAAAACCTTTACAGACTCTTTTAGAAAATAATAGAGTGAGAGTGCTTTGCATCTATCTTGTTTATTGAGGCAGGTGTAAGCCTTGCACCAAAATCTGACAAAGAAACTACACACACACACACACACACACACACACACACACAGAGAGAGAGAGAGAGAAAACTATAGACCATCTTCCATGAAAATATATGCAAAGATTCCTAACAAGATTTTCACAAATCAAATCTTGCTATGTATGCTTATCACTAAAGATAAAATAGACTCTTCTTATTCAGAAAATTGGAAATTAAGGAGAAAACATTAAACATTTATCCTACTTTCTTTTGATAAATGCAAATTTGTCTGAAATAACTCTGGTTGATGGGGGTTGGTTTTTTATACAACAATTACTGGTAATAAAAACAGAAGGAATTACAGACTGAGAAAAAAACACCTTATTGCCATTTGGCCTTCCAGGCAACAGATATCAATGGATAAAATCATTAAAGGAAATTTTTATTAAAAATAAAAATATGTCTTCTCAATTGAGTCATCTTTCAGCCTCCTTCTGAGATTTTGAGACCACTAATAAATTATAACTTGTCTAAAAGTGGCATATCAAAAGATTTTATGATTGCTATTGTTTGTACATAGCACAAAACATGAAGTATTCTTGCCAAAAAAAGTTAAACTTGAATCAAATTAGCAATATAGTACCAATTTCTTTCTCTCCCTACTTTCCTTCCTCCCTTTATCCATGTCTCCCTTTCTCCCTTTCTCTCTCTCTCTCTCTCTCTCTCTTTCTTTCTTTCTTTCCTTCCCTCCCCCTTTCTTTCTTTCATTCTTTCCTTCTTTCCTTCTTTCTTTCTTTCTTTCTTTCTTTCTTTCTTTCTTTCTTTCTTTCTTTCTTTCTTTCTTTCTTTNTTCTTTCTTTCTTTCTTTCTTTCTTTCTTTCTTTCTTTCTTTCTTTCTTTCTTTCTTTCTTTCTCTCTCTCTCTCTCCTCTCTCTCTCTCTTTCTTTCTTTCTCTTTCTTTCTTCCTTCTATCAGAGACATACAGAGAGAGAAAGCAGGTTAGAGGCAGAGAAAGAAGGACATAAAGAATCCCATGCTGGCTCCACACTCAGCACAGAACCCAAAGTGGGGCTTAATCCCATGACTTTGGGCCCAAATCAAGAGTTGGACACTTAATCAATTGAGCCATCTAGGTGCCCACAAATTTATTTTTTTATAAGAAGAACAGAGGATGGGGGGGTCAATTAAATATCACTTTGAAATAGCAAACATACCAATATAGGATATGAAATAGTCCATTAGACAAGATTTATGTTTTTCAAAAAACAAATATGTATATTAAAAATAGGAGGAGAGTTTATATTAAAAATTTTAATATAAATATTTATTTTTTTAATGCAGTAAGTAGAACCTGTTTGAATCATAACTGTAACAACAAACAAACAAAAACACATTTTGCACTATTGAGAAATTTTGAATACAGCCTGGATATTAGATAAGAGTATATAATCAATTTAAATTTCTTAGGTGTTGGGGCACCTGGGTGGCTCAATCGGTTCAGTGCCAACTTTGACTCAGGTCATGATCTTATGCTCCGTGAGTTCCAGCCCTGCATCAGGCTCTGTACTGACAGCTCAGAACCTGGAGCCTGGGGATTCAGTGTCTCCCTCTCTCTCTCTGCTCCTCCCCGACTTGTGCTGTCTCTCTCTGTCTTTCAAAAATAAATAAACATTTAAAATAAATAAATAAATAAATAAATAAATAAATAAATAAATGTATCTTAGGTGTTATGTAAGAAAATGTTCCAAAATCTTAGAGATTTGTGATAGCATATGAGTGGGTAAAATCATGTGATATCTGTTTTTTTTCTTTATAATACAAGAAGTAAAATGAAGAAATAAAAAGGTAAGAGATTAAGAAGCAAATATACCAAAATGTTGATAATTTCTAGCTTCAGCTGATAGTTATATAGAAATGAATTCATATACTCCTCCTGACTTCTGTGAATACTTAAAAATACTCATAATTAAGAAATATATCTACACACACATACAAATACACACACTTCTGAAATTTTGACCTCCCTATATGCATTTCAAATCAAAATTAATTTGACATTGATTTTCACACATTGAAAAACTTGTCAATTTAACTTTTCTCCAACACCAACAAAAAACAATTAGGCAAAATTTGTCAGAAGTTTAAAAGATTTCTCAAACTACATACTTTATCTTTTCTCATTAAGTTGAGAAAACATTTGTTATGCAAAATTTTGTATTCATTTTGAAATGAAAAAAATTGGATGCAATTCTCTAAGGTTTCTTTTGGTTCTGACCCTGCCCATATTAGCAAGAGGACTTAGAAAAGTATCCATTTCCAAGAGTATTTTTAGGCTGCCAATGGGTTATTAATTATTTGCTTCATAATTTCACAAATCTTTTAACATGAATCAGAAGGAGATATAATTAAAATGCGACACCTCGGTGGCTCAGTCAGGAAAGCGTCTGACTCTTGATATCTTTCTGCTCAGGTCATGATCTCACAGTTCATAGGATCGAACCCCACATCCAACTCTGTGCTGACAGCATGGAGCCTGCCTGAGATTCCCTCTCTACCTCTCTCTCTGTTCCTACCCTGCTAGTGATCTCTTTCTCAAAATGAATAAATACACATTAAAAAAAAAAAAAAAACCAGCCTAACATTTAAGAAATAACAAAATAAAATGCTTTCCTAGACCACCAGTTCAAACATACTGAAAGAAACAAAAAAGTGATTGTGCCTCCGCCGTCATTTGAATGCTGTTCACTCCAGACCTATGAAATTTAATTGTACCATCTTCTACGTTTCACTGACACTGGTATTTATCCACTACTAACCATACACCTTCACGTTCAGAGGTCTTTAGAAGAAAGCTCATAACTCCTGATTACACCACGTATTTTGCCATCTTCAATCTTTGCCTAGACATGCGGTTAAGGTAAAGGAGGAGGAAAAACAATTAAAAACCTCTCATAAATTCCACACATGGGTGAAATCATATGGCAGGTTGTCTTTCTCCAACTGACTTATTTTGCCTAGCACAGTAGTCTACTTCCACCCATATCCTTGCAAATTTAGGATTGCATTATTTTCCATGGCTGAGTAATAGTCCATATGAAAGAGAGAGGCAAATTAAGAACAGACTCTTAAATATAGAGAACAAACTGATGGTTATCAGGAGGTAGGGGGTTGGGGGTTAGATAGGTGATGGGGATTAAGGAGGGCACTTATTATGATGAACTACAGATATTGTATGAAAGTGTTGAATTGCTACATTGTACACTTGAAACTAATATTACACTATATGTTAACTAACTGGAATTAAAATATAACCTTAAAAAAACCCTCACAGGAGATCTTGACGCACTGAGAGACTAGACAGATCAGGTGCTCATTGCTACCCCTGGGGCTGAAGGATCAAGGGGAGGAAATATTGTTCCTGGAGCCAAGTGAGAACTGGTTCCAGGAGGAAGAGTTTCCCAGAAGACTCTGAACCATCCCTGTAGAAGGACATTGATTTACTAGACAATGTGCCAAATTAGGAAGTGACAGAGAAGAAACACCCTCACTTCTGATTTTTTAAAATCCTCTCTATAATGGAACCCAAATAGAAACCAAGGAAAATAGAGACCAGATGAAGCAAACACGGCTGGAAAAGCAGACTAGGATTCCTGCAGTACACGCTCTCTCATGATTTTGATGTAATTAAACTGAGTCACCCTAAGATGACTGGTCCTTTGTGTTCATGAGCTCAGAAGAGTAGAGAATTTTTATTCTCTTGCTTCTCCTTCTCTATCACCCTCTCCACCAATTCTAGGGAAACAAACAAAAAGAAATTCCTTTTATAGTAAATTCCTTAACTGTGTATTTCAAGATCATAGAACAAGCTCTTGCCTTCTTTACTGCTCTAATAATTCATGTGGCTTTGCCATCTCAGCCCCCTGCCTCCTGCTGTGTGGACAGGGGTGTGGGGGGCGCATATAGAGAATCTTGCTCAACAACGGAGGCAGGTCCGGAAATGGCGGACCACTTCCTGCATTTAGTTTAACAATGGGTTTAACTCATATGCAAGAGGATTAGAAACTGCGATCTTTTATGTATCCAGGTTAGAAAATAAAATGACTTGGTGAACAGAAAGCAATGACTCTTCCACTGAGGGTAATATTGTCCAATAATACTCATTCTTCCTGTTTGGTGTTCTGCAAGTGTACAGCTATTATTTTGGCTTACGTATCTCCCTAAAAGGAATGCATGGGGTGTATCTTTTTCACAAATGTATCATCAGATATTGAAACACCTAATAAAAAAATTTGCTGTTCTCTGTATCAAAGCAACAGAGATTTTCTTCTAATTATACTCAGGGATTGCTATCCTGTCCTCTGCACATATGTGAATGCTTATATAAGAAGATACATGCTACACAAGGGAATATTTGCCAGAACAGTCTGTTGGTGTATGGTCCCAGGTTTCACTTTCCCTCTGTTTTTACCTACTCATTGCTTTCTGGAAGTAACTCACTAGGCTTTGCTATTCTGTGTAGGGACTGGTTTTAGCTTAATACCTGAATCATTCTTGGTAAGAATTTGAGTAAAATCAGTTTGGGGTTGTTGGAGTTGTTTTTTAGTTGAAGATCTAAAAGCAAATGATTGCTTATTGCCTATATATGTTCCTGCAAAATTGCTGAATGTCAACTTATTTTTTAGAAGTTGAAACAGTTGAAAAATTGTCTTAAAGCCTGGCATTCAATCCAGAGGTAAATTTCATTGCATCTAAACGAGTATTTCCACTCTCAACATTATCGGCAGTTTCGTTATAATTTGGCATATTTTCACTGCCTACGGGTTCTTTCAGGATTATTTGCCATCTTGTGGATCATCTCATTGGAAGGTTGGAACAGGATTGAAGAAACTGTAGCAGAGCCAGAGCCTCTCAGTACATAGGAAAGGGAAGAACAGCAGCCAAGTTAGGCCCAGCCAGGCCTGCAGCACAAATCCACGCAACCCTGGGTTGGAGATAAGGCTCATATTGCTGGAATCCAGGCACCAAAACCTTGTTACCTAACAGTGGTGGTAACAGCAATGATGACCATTCAAACATCTTCCTACAGCATCGTCTGCTCTGTTCTACTTGCACTGGCTATCTTGAAATTCTCTGGCGTGTCATAGTCATTTTCATCCATTTTCTGTAGCGTGTGCTCTTTCTACTCCCTGAAAGCTGCTAGCACTTATCATCTTGGGCTTTACAATGGGCATTGACTTTTTCCTGAATCCAGCGGTCACCTGACTTGTGTTGTTTCTGCTCTCTAGACTCTCAAACATTCTGATGCACTTTCTCCTCCTCTTTCCCTCCCTCTCTCTTCTTCTCTCTCATTCTGTCTCTCTCCCTCCTCTCCTCATCCTCCTCCCAAACAGGAGTAGTATAAGTTTCTGTCTGTACTTTTTCACTCCATATAATATCATAAATTTCACCCCTAGACATTGTAGAACACAGCATAGTATAGTGGTTAAGAGCTAAAGATTGTGAATTAGAAAGTCTCAGGTCTGATTTCTAATTTGGTTGTTTATTGACTGTTTAGTTATTAGGCAAGTTTCAAAATCTCCTAGAGTTCAGACTCTTAATATAAAACAGGAACAAATAATGCTTATTTCTTATAGTTATGGGAAAAGTAAATGAGATAATTTGTCTAAAGCAGGGTTGGCATGTTTAGCAAATAAAACTACTGGATGTCCAGATAATTTGAATTTTAGATGAACAACAAATAATTTTTAAAAAATTTTTAAAAGATTATTTATTTTTGAGAGAGAGAGAGACAGAGCATGAGCGGGGGAGAAGGAAAGAGAGATGGAGACAGAAACCAAAACAGGCTCCAGGCTCTGAGCTGTCAGCACAGAGCCTGACACGGGGCTCAAATTCACAACTGTGAGATCATAACCTGAGCTGAAGTCAGATACTTAACAGACTGAGCCACCTAGGAGCCAATTTTTTTTAAATTATTTTTGTTTTTGCTTTTTTAATGTTTATTTATTTTTCAGAGGGGGGTGAAGGGGCAGAGAGAGAGAGAGAAAGACAGAGAATCCCAAGCAGGGTCCACACTGTCACTCTCAGCACAGCCTGATATGGAGTTCAAAATCATGAATGGTAAAATCTTGACATGAGCCGAGATCAAGAGTTGAATGCTTTACGGACCGAGCCACCAGGTGCCCTGACAAATAATTTTTTGTATATGTGTTCTATTAGTTTCCTAGGGCTGACTTAACAAATTACCACAAGCTGGGTAGGTTAAAACAACAGAAATATTTTCTTGTAGTTGAGGACACCAGCATTTTGGAATCATGGTGTCAGTAGGGTTGGTTATTGGGGGTTCTCTGATGGAGAGTCTGTTCCATGCCTCTCTCCTAGTGCCAGGTGGCTACTGGCAATCCTTGCATTTCTTGGCTTGTAGGTGATAGCCTGACCTCTGCCTTCATCTTCACATTGACTTCTCTCTTCTTATAAGGATGCCTGGCATTGGATTTAGAACTCACTGGAAATTTGAGACAGTCTCTGTTCAAGACCTTTAACATAATTACATCTGCAAAGGGCCTTTTTCCAAATAAGGTGACTTCACAAGTTCTGGGGATTAAGATTTAGACACACGTCTCTTTCTTAAGTCATTATTCACACCCCAAGAGATATGTATCAGATATTACATGAGACTTATAGATATTAAAACATATTTGTCGCTTATCTGGAATGAAAATTTAACTGGACTTCCTATATTTTCTTGATTAACCCAAAATCTAATATATTGTTCTGAACTCAATATATGTCACATAGTATAGCTGAAAAGAATGAATGAATACATAACTGTAGCTCTTCTTTTCCATTTTTCTCTATAGAATTTATTTCAATAGCTTCATAACTGGATAGTACTCATATATGCTAATTAAAATGAATATGGTTGACATCACACTTTTCTGGCATTTTTGTGTTAATGTTTCAGAAAACACTTAAATAAAATTTAACATGTGGGTAACTCATTGTTCATGTCATAAACATATTACATTGTAATTCTCATGATTGGCCTTAACTGTCCTCCTTCAATATAGATAGAAATTCCTTGCCTTTGAATTTCTTATACTTTAGTGAGAAAATATGCAAATATACTTAAAAGTATTAACAATTCTGTTTAACCACTCATTCATAACCCACTTCAACATAATAAATAATTATAACAGATGAGAAATAATTCAGGCAAATAAACTAAAATTTGGGAATAAGGTAAGATATCATGCCTTTTTATAGAACACTTCCTAAATTTCTAATGTTGATATTAAAAATGAAACCAAGAGAGAGAGAACACATAAGCAACAGAGAGAAGGTTCTTGATGCTCTAGATATTTTCCATAAATCTTTAAGGTATTTCTACGATCTTTCTGCTTTTCTCTTTGTAAGGGTCTTTGCCAAAACTTAGCTAGGGCATGTTACACAAAGTTCTTAAATTCTATATAACCATGCAGCCCATATCTGCTAGCCCCTTTCTAATCCAGAACTTTAATTCTTTCTTTTTCTTAGTGTTTATTTATTTATTTTTGAGAGGTGGCAGGGAGGGGCAGAAGAAGAGGGAGAGAGAGAATCTCAAGCAGGGTCCATGCCCAGCACAGAGTCTGACGTGGGGCTCAATCTCACAACCCTGCAGTCACGACCTGAGCTGAAATCAAGAGTCAGGCACTCAACCAACTGAGCAACCAAGGTACCCGTAGAACTTTAATTCTTATGTTACCATCTATACAATGAACTTAAACTTGTACTTTTCTTTTTTTTTTTTTTTTTTTACAAATAGTTTATTGTCAAATTAGTTTCTACATAACACTCAGTGCTCATCCCCAAAGTGCCCTCCTTCAT
>NW_024083378.1:6509-8093 GCF_003009895.1 Hyaena hyaena | reverse complement strand
GAGCACCTCCCCCTCCCCGAGCACCTCCTCCTCCCCGAGCACCTCCCCCTCCCCATCAGCTTTATCCTGAGATGACAGCAGTTCAGTCCCGTCTTCAGGCTCCACTTTGGATCCTGGTTCTCCTGTTCCCCCCACATCTGCAGGGCCGTCCCCCGCTGCGTCCTGAGCCCCTCAAAGTCCTCCACGAGGGTCGGATCCACTTCTTCCGAACTGCTGTTAGTGTTAACAGTTCAACCTCTTCCCATGAATCACAGGTGTTCTTCATGGCGTCTAGAACACTGAATCCTTTCCAGAAGGTCTTCAACTTTTGCCCGACTCCCTGTCCATGGCATCTATCGCCTTGTTATTATTTCTTAAACAATAAGACTTGAAAGTCAAAATTACTCCTTGATCCACCAGCTACAGAATGGATGGTGTGTTAACAGGCATGAAAACAACATAAATCTCGGCGCACGTCTCCATCAGGGCTCTGGCGTGACTGGGTGCATTGTCACTGAGCAGTAATATTTTGAAATATTTTGAAAGGAATCTTTATTTTCGGAGCAGAAGGTCTCAAGGGTGGGCTTAAAATATTCAGTGAGCCGTGTTGTAAACAGCTGGCTGTCAGCCAGGCTTTGCAGTTCCGCGGCAAGAGCACAGGCAGCGGGGACCCAGCACCAGGCCTTGGGGTCCCCAGTCTTGCAGCATGGTCAGCGGGCACCGGCTCCCCCTGAAAGTCACTGGCTGCGTGAGCCCCTAACACGAGGGCCAGCCTGTGCTCCGAGGCTGTGAAGGCGGGCACGGCCCTCTCCCTGGGCGCGGAGTCCTGGATGCCGTCTCCTTCCGGCATCAGGCCGCCGTGTCTACACTGAAAGACCGCTGCTGAGCGCAGCCGCCTTCACTGGTTCCCTGAGCGCGGTCGTCCGGAACACTGGCGGCTTCGTGTCGTCCGGAACGCTTGCACTTGGATGCTGTAGAGACGGCTCCTTTCCTGGCACCTCCCCAAGCAGCCTCCGTTCCTTACAGCCTTCCTCTGCGGCTTCCTCACCTCCCGGGCCTCGTGGAGTTGAAGAGAGCGAGGGCCTGGCTCTGGGTGAGGCTTTGGCTTAAGACAATGTCGTGCTGACCTGATCTTCCATCCGACCACTCCAACTCTCTCCGTATGGGCAATGAGGCTGTTTGCCTTTCTTATCGTCTGTGTGTTCACGGGAGAAGCACTTGTCATTTCCTTCAAGAAAGTCTTGCGTGCACAGCTGGGCGAAGTGTTTAGCTAGAGGCCTCGCTTTCAGCCTGTCTTGGCTTTCGATGCCTTCTCAGTGAGCTTAATCACTTCCAGCTTTTGATTTAAAGTGACAGACATGTTGACGAGGTCCTGATAGTTCATTTTTGCTTTTTTTTTTTTTTATGTTTTTTTATTTATTTCTAGGAGAGAGAGAGAGACAGCGTGAACAGGGGAGGGTCAGAGAGAGGGAGTCACAGACTGAAACAGGCTCCAGGCTCTGAGCTGGCAGTCAGCACAGAGCCCGACGCGGGGCTCGAACCCACGAACCGCGAGATCATGACCCAAGCGAAAGTCGGACGCCTAACCGACTAAGCCACCCAGGC
>NW_024083378.1:0-1731 GCF_003009895.1 Hyaena hyaena | reverse complement strand
GACAAACCACAGGAGACCCTTAAATACAGAGAACAAACTGAGGGTTGATGGGGGCGGACCGGCGGGGAAAGTGGGTGATGGGCATCGAGGAGGATTGGGAAGAACAGTGGGGGGTGTACATACACAATGAATCATGGGGATCCACTCCCGAAGCCAAGAGCACACTGTATGTTAGCCAACTTGACAATAAATTATGTTTAATAAATAATAAATACATACATATATAAATTAAAGAGACACGTGACTTCCCCCCGACAGCGACACCTAGTGGCCACTGCAGGGATATTAACTGGCCTGACGGCCGGGTCGGATCCCAGGAACAGGGCTGCCGGAGGACAGTGTGGTCCGTGGCGCCCAAAAACAATGACAACCTCTTTCAAAAATAAATAAAAGTTTAAAAGAAAACAAGGTGTGCCCATAGATATTTATTTTTCTTTTCTTTTTTGAAAGAGAGAGTGTGCGCACATGTGAGCCAGCGGGGGAGGGGCACAGGGAGAGAGAACATCTGACCCAGGCTCCAGGCTCAGCCGGCGACTCGATCTTTTTTTTTTTTTTTTTAACGTTTATTTCCGGGAGAGGGAGAGGGAGAGCCCACGAACGGGGGAGGGGCAGACAGAGAGGGAGAATCCGAAGCAGCTCCAGGCTGCGAGCTGTCAGCACAGAGCCCGACGCGGGGCTGGAACCCACGAACTGGGAGATCACGACCTGAGCCGAAGTCCCCAGGCGCCCCAGCGGGGCACTGGGAGAGAGAACATCTGACCCAGGCTCCAGGCTCAGCCGGCGACTCGATCTTTTTTTTTTTTTTTTTAACGTTTATTTCCGGGAGAGGGAGAGGGAGAGCCCACGAACGGGGGAGGGGCAGACAGAGAGGGAGAATCCGAAGCAGCTCCAGGCTGCGAGCTGTCAGCACAGAGCCCGACGCGGGGCTGGAACCCACGAACTGGGAGATCACGACCTGAGCCGAAGTCCCCAGGCGCCCCAGCGGGGCACTCAGTCTTAAGTCCAGGAGATCGCGATCTGAGTCAAAATCAAGAATCAGGAGTGAGTCGTCTAACGGCCTAACCGACAGCCGCCCCGACGGTATTTCTTACGACAAATCACAGCGTCACAGGCTCTGCTCCTGGGACCCTCGGGAAACGTTCCTCACGAAACGTCCGCACGTGCAGAGGCCTGGACCCCGGCCCCACGCGGCTCCCCGACTGCACCAGGACGACGGAACAGAGTCCCCCAAACTTCTGGGACTCCCTGGCTCTGTCTTCTTGCAGGTTAGTGCAGAGCCTCCGAGTCCGCGGCTCCGGAGCGGACGCCGCCCGAGCTGCTGGGAAGCGGGGCTGCGGGGCCCCCAAGGCCTCGAGCCCCGCTCGCAGCTCTGCCGGGGCACAGCTGTGATTTCATTAATTTTATTTTATCGTGCAGTCTTGACCCAGTGTGGAGTCCTGGCCGAAGCCCTCGGCACCTTTCTGACACGCACGCGGCAACCACACCTCCCATCCGGGCCTCATACACCCACCCTCCCGGCCCAGGGCTGGGCGCCAGACACCGGGACACCCCCTGTGCCCAGGGACGCAAGGCTGGTCTGCAGGGAGCCTGTGGCCCCAGCTCCTGGCCCTGCTGGTTGGCTGGGCTGAAATGAGAGCTGCTCCTGCAGGAGCCCCACCCCCACCCCTCACCCCTGCAGGCGCCCCACCCGCACCCCTCACCCCGCAGGCGCCCCACCCCCACCCCTCACTC
>NW_024083377.1:0-8125 GCF_003009895.1 Hyaena hyaena | reverse complement strand
TACTTTATGGTTTTCTGTGCAATTGTGAATGGGATCAGTTTCTTGATATCTGTTTGTGTTGCTTCATTGTTGGTGTATAAAAATGCAACCGATTTCTGTATGTTGATTTTGTACCCTGCAAATTGGCTGAATTTTTGGATCAGTTCTAGTAGGCTTCTGGTGGAGTCTGTCGGGTTTTCTATGTAGAGTATCATGTCATCTGCGAAGAGTGAGTTTGACTTCCTCTTTGCCAATTCTGATGCCTTTGATTTCCTTTTGGTGTCTGATGGCTGATGCTAGGACTTCCAGCACTATGTTAAACGACAGTGGTGAGAGTGGACATCCCTGTCGTGTTCCTGATCTCAGGGGAAAAGCTCTCAGCTTTTCCCTGTTGAGGATGATGTTAGCTGAAAGCTTCTCATAGATGGCTTTGATGATGTTTAAGTAGGTTTCTTCTATCCCTTAATAAAGACTTTCTCTAGAGTCTTTATTAAGAAGGGATGCTGTATTTTGTCAAATGCTTTTTCTGCATCTATCGACAGGATCATATGGTTTTTATCTTTTCTTTTGTTGATGTGCTGAATCACACTGATTGATTTGTGAATATTGAACCAGCCCTGTAACCCAGGAATGATCCCACTTGATCTTGGTGAATAATTCTTTTCATGTCCTGTTGGATTCGGTTTGCAAGTATCTTGTTGAAGATTTTTGCATCCGTATTCATCAAGGATATTGGCCTATAGTTCTTTTTTTTGCTGGGTCTCTGTCTGGCTTGGGAATCAGAGTGATGCTGGCTTCATAAAATGAGTCTGGAAGTTTTCCTTCGATTTCTATTTTTTGGAATAGCTTGAGAAGAATTGGTATTAATTATTTGGAAAGACTTTTATCCCTCCTTCTATTCTGAATGACAGGCTTTATGGATAGAGAATTCTTGGCTGCATATTTTTTCTGTTCATCACATTGAAGATCTGCCATTCCTTTCTGGCCTGCCAAATTTCAGTAGATAGGTCTGTCACCACTCTGATAGGTTTTCCTTTGTATGTTAGGGCCCTTTTCTCCCTAGCTCTTTTCAAAAATTCTCTCTTTGTCCTTATATTATGCCAGTTTCACTATGATATGCCGTGCAGAAGATCTATTCAAGTTACGTCTGAGGGGAGTCCTCTGAGCCTCTTGTATTTCAACATTTACTCCCTTCCCCAGGTCAGGGAAGTTTTCTGATGTTATGTGTTCCAGGACTCCTTCAGCACCTTTCCCTCTCTCTTCCTCTTCTGGGATTCCTATGATACGGATATTGTTGCGTTTGACCGTATCGCTGAGCTCTCGAATTCTTATTTCCTGTTCCTGGATCAGTTTGTCTCTTTTTTTGTCAGTCTCTTGTTTTTCTATAATGGTGTTTTATAAATCACTTATTTCCTTTCTGCCTCTTCAATCCGTGCTTTGGAGGCCTCTAATTTATTATGGATCTCATTTATCGCATTTTTTAATTCTTCATGCCTATTTTTATTTTCCATTCTGTCTGTAGCCATAGTTTCTTTGATGTCCCCTATGTTTTTTTCAAGTCCAGCTATGAATTTTATGATTATTATTCTAAAATTTTGTTCAGTTATGCTGCTGATATCTGTTTTGAGCAGTTCATTAGCTGTCATTTCTTCTTGGAGTTTCTTTGGAGGAGAGCTCTTTCGTTTCGTCATTTTAGTTATCTTTCTGGCTCTTGTTAGTTTTAAAGACCTGTTATGCTCTCTGTACCTATGAGCGCTGCTGTATCCAAGAGGCTCTTTGTCCAGGACCTATCNTTAACTATATTTATTCTTCCTATCCATGGGCGTGGAATGTTTTTCCATTTCTTTGTGTCTTCTTCAATTTCCTTCATAAGTTTTCTATAGTTTTCATCATACAGATCTCTTGTATCCTTGGTTAGGTTTATTCCGAGGTACTTTATGGTTTTCTGTGCAATTGTGAATGGGATCAGTTTCTTGATATCTGTTTGTGTTGCTTCATTGTTGGTGTATAAAAATGCAACCGATTTCTGTATGTTGATTTTGTACCCTGCAAATTGGCTGAATTTTTGGATCAGTTCTAGTAGGCTTCTGGTGGAGTCTGTCGGGTTTTCTATGTAGAGTATCATGTCATCTGCGAAGAGTGAGTTTGACTTCCTCTTTGCCAATTCTGATGCCTTTGATTTCCTTTTGGTGTCTGATGGCTGATGCTAGGACTTCCAGCACTATGTTAAACGACAGTGGTGAGAGTGGACATCCCTGTCGTGTTCCTGATCTCAGGGGAAAAGCTCTCAGCTTTTCCCTGTTGAGGATGATGTTAGCTGAAAGCTTCTCATAGATGGCTTTGATGATGTTTAAGTAGGTTTCTTCTATCCCTTAATAAAGACTTTCTCTAGAGTCTTTATTAAGAAGGGATGCTGTATTTTGTCAAATGCTTTTTCTGCATCTATCGACAGGATCATATGGTTTTTATCTTTTCTTTTGTTGATGTGCTGAATCACACTGATTGATTTGTGAATATTGAACCAGCCCTGTAACCCAGGAATGATCCCACTTGATCTTGGTGAATAATTCTTTTCATGTCCTGTTGGATTCGGTTTGCAAGTATCTTGTTGAAGATTTTTGCATCCGTATTCATCAAGGATATTGGCCTATAGTTCTTTTTTTTGCTGGGTCTCTGTCTGGCTTGGGAATCAGAGTGATGCTGGCTTCATAAAATGAGTCTGGAAGTTTTCCTTCGATTTCTATTTTTTGGAATAGCTTGAGAAGAATTGGTATTAATTATTTGGAAAGACTTTTATCCCTCCTTCTATTCTGAATGACAGGCTTTATGGATAGAGAATTCTTGGCTGCATATTTTTTCTGTTCATCACATTGAAGATCTGCCATTCCTTTCTGGCCTGCCAAATTTCAGTAGATAGGTCTGTCACCACTCTGATAGGTTTTCCTTTGTATGTTAGGGCCCTTTTCTCCCTAGCTCTTTTCAAAAATTCTCTCTTTGTCCTTATATTATGCCAGTTTCACTATGATATGCCGTGCAGAAGATCTATTCAAGTTACGTCTGAGGGGAGTCCTCTGAGCCTCTTGTATTTCAACATTTACTCCCTTCCCCAGGTCAGGGAAGTTTTCTGATGTTATGTGTTCCAGGACTCCTTCAGCACCTTTCCCTCTCTCTTCCTCTTCTGGGATTCCTATGATACGGATATTGTTGCGTTTGACCGTATCGCTGAGCTCTCGAATTCTTCTTTCCTGTTCCTGGATCAGTTTGTCTCTTTTTTTGTCAGTCTCTTGTTTTTCTATAATGGTGTTTTATAAATCACTTATTTCCTTTCTGCCTCTTCAATCCGTGCTTTGGAGGCCTCTAATTTATTATGGATCTCATTTATCGCATTTTTTAATTCTTCATGCCTATTTTTATTTTCCATTCTGTCTGTAGCCATAGTTTCTTTGATGTCCCCTATGTTTTTTTCAAGTCCAGCTATGAATTTTATGATTATTATTCTAAAATTTTGTTCAGTTATGCTGCTGATATCTGTTTTGAGCAGTTCATTAGCTGTCATTTCTTCTTGGAGTTTCTTTGGAGGAGAGCTCTTTCGTTTCGTCATTTTAGTTATCTTTCTGGCTCTTGTTAGTTTTAAAGACCTGTTATGCTCTCTGTACCTATGAGCGCTGCTGTATCCAAGAGGCTCTTTGTCCAGGACCTATCCTTTCAGAGAGTGTTTTTTGAATGGCATCTCTTGGTCTCCCTTGTTGGGACCTTGGTTATTTTATTTTCCTATTCGTAGTGATATTTGGGACTCTCCACCTTGTGTACTCTGGCTTGTTTCTTGAGGTAGCCCTGGAGAGTAAAACAGACTGACAGACATACAGGGAACAGGAGCACACAAACGCACAGGCTAATTCAACTAACATGGAAACCGAGAGGGAAAAGGAAAAATTTAAGAGAAAAGATGGAGGAGGGAGGGCGAATATTAGGGAGTATAAAATACATAAAAGGGTCAAAAAGGAGAAAAGAAAAGGAAAAAAGAAGAAAACTGATGGACAAAGAACGGTTTAAAGCATATAACCGGATTTCCTAGCTACAGTTAAATAGCTGTGTGTATGCAGTGCTGGTTGAAAAGCACAGAGAAAGAGAGAGAAGACAGGGCGGGGATGAGGCAAAATTGGAAATAGAATGAACAGGCAGAAGGGATAAGAAGCTTTTTTCAAAGAGCTAAAGGGTAGAATATGGTTGGATAGGTGAGAGAAGGGTGCTGGTATTATCCAGAGAAACTATATAGTCTAATTACTCCTGAAAGAAAGAGATGAAAATGTCGGTACGTGTAGAATTTCCATCTACAGAATGGACTAGTTGTGATTGTTTAAGCAAGCCGGTGACCAGAGTTAATCAGGTCTGTGTTCTGGTGAAAAAAGAGGGAAAAGAGAAAGAAGAGGAAAAAAAAAAAAGGGAGGAGGGCACTTCTCAGGCAGGGATGGGCGTGGCGTGATCCAGTGCCTCAGGCGGGAGCTCTGCCTCGGCGGTTGTGGGGAGGAGAGTGACGGTGCTCCAGTCCCTTCTTGAAGCAAGCGCTGCTCCTCGCTTTTTTGGGCCTGTAAACCCCCCGTACCTGGGGCACAGCCGAAGTTGGTTGCACTCTTCAACCCAGGCCAGTTCCAATCTCCAAATCCCCGTCCGCGCGCCCTGCTGAAGTTGCCTTAGACACAGCTTCCCAGGCAACCCCCTCGGGCAATTCCAGGCCCCCTGCCGAGCTCTGGGGGCGGAGTCAGAATCGCTGCTTCCTTCTCTGGGTCAGGCTGGCGCGCAGGGGCGGGGGCTTGCCTGCCGGGTGCGCTGAGCCCGAGCCCACTGGAGTGAGGAAAACCAGGTCCCTTTATGGCTCGTCACCCAAAGCATGAACTCACAGGCAAATCTCCCAGTTTTTAGCTCTTTGCCTTCTCTCCAGAGCCCCAGCCAGCCAGGGGCGCGGACGCCCGGTGTCCACGTGCATTCTTTCAGGGGCCCAAGCCTGCCCGGGAGCTACAATGGCGGCA
The DNA here is from genome assembly GCF_003009895.1 of Hyaena hyaena. NCBI lineage: Eukaryota > Metazoa > Chordata > Mammalia > Carnivora > Hyaenidae > Hyaena > Hyaena hyaena. The sequence continues at coordinate 3,119 of NW_024083377.1, read as the reverse complement.
GGCGCGCCGCTACTCTGAAGTCCAGCCTCCAGGAGCCAGCACAAAGAAGCAGTCTGTGTGCTCAGCCCCTCCCGAACCAGTTGGCGTGAGGGGACCTGGTGTGCAGGTATTTGGCAAGCACAGTCTTTCTATGCCCTGAGTGGAGGTTTTTCCCTGAGCAGAGGTTTTTCTGTTTTGGACTCTCCCTTTTTCCCCTCTCACTCCCCACAGAGGGGGATCGCCTCCAACCCTGGCGTCTCCGATCCCGGCCCGATTTTTATCTTCCCCAGTTTGCACTCAGGTTAGAAGGCTTTCTCAGTGGATTCTGCGTCCTTTTTCTCCCAATCTCTCAGGTTTCGTAAGGTTTCCAGTGGCTTTAGATCTTTTCCGTGTGATGTATGGGCCCGAGTGCAAGTAAGGAGCTCCTTACTTCTCCGCCATCTTGCCCCTCCTCCCTCTCACCACTGTTGAACATAGTGCTGAAAGTCCTAGCATCAGTCATCAGACAACAAAAGGAAATAAAAGGCATCGGAATTGGCAAAGAAGGAGTCATACTTTCACTTTTTTCAGACGACATGATACTCTACATAGAAAACCTGACAGACTCCACCAGAAGCCTACTAGAACTGATCCGTGAATTCAGCAAAGTTGCAGGATACAGAGTCAACATGCAGAAATCGGTTGCATTTTTAAACACCAATAATGAAGCAACAGAAAGAGAAATCAAGAAACTGATCCCATTCACAATTGCACAAAAAACCGTAAAGTACCTCGGAATAAACCTAAACAAGTATATAAGAGATCTGTATGATGAAAACTATAGAAAACTTACGAAGGAAATTGAAAAAGACACAAAGAAATGGGAAAACATTCCACGCTCATGGATCATAAGAAAAAATATTGTTAAAATGTTGAAAAAATATTGTTAAAATAAGACCCAAAGCAGTCTGCACATTCAGTGCAATCCCAATCAAAATTGCACCAGCATTATTCTCAAACCTAGAACATACTATCCTAAAATTTGTATGGAAGCACAAAAGTCCCCGAATAGCCAAAGTAATATTGAAGAAGAAAATCAAAATGGGAATCATCACCATCCCAGACTTTAGCCTCTACTACAAAGCTGTCATCATCAAGACAGTATGGTATGGCACAAAAACAGACACATAGACCAATGGAATAGAATAGAGAACTTAGAATTGGACCCACAAATGTATGGCCAACTAATTTTTGACAAAGTGGGAAAGAGTATCCAATGGAAAAAAGACAGCCTTTTTAACAGATGGTGTTGGGAGAACTGGACAGCAACATGCAGAAGAATGAAACTAGATCATTTTCTCACACCATGCACAAAAATAAACTCAAAATGGATAAAGGACCTGAACGTGAGATAGGAAATCATCAAAACCCTAGAGGAGAAAGCAGGAAACAACCTCCTTGACCTCCACCGCAGCAACTTCTTACTTGACACATCCCCAAAAGCAAAAAAATCAAGAGCAAAAGTAAACTATTGGGACCTCATCAAGATTAAAAGCTTCTGCACAGCAAAGGAAACAACCCACAAAACAAATAGGCAACCGACAGAATGGGAAAAGATAGTTGCAAACGATATATCGGATAAAGAGTTAATATCCAAAATCTATAAGGAACTCACCAAACTCCACATCTGAAAAACAAACAACGCAGTGAAGAAATGGGCAGAAGATATGAACAGACACTTCTCCAAAGAGGACATCCCGATGGCCAACAGACACATGAAACGATGCTCAGCATCCCTCCTCATCAGGGAAATACAAATCAAAACCACACTGAGATACCACCTCACGCCAGTCAGAGTGGCTAAGATGAGCAAATCAGAGAACTCTAGATGCTGGCGAGGATGTGGAGAAACGGGCGCCCTCCTACACTGTTGGTGGGAATGTAAACTGGTGCAGCCCCTCTGGAAAACAGTGTGGAGGTTCCTCAGGAAACTAACAATAGAACTCCCCTGTGACCCAGCAATAGTACTACTAAGAATTTACCCAAGGGATACAGGAGTGCTGATGCATAGGGGCACATGTACCCCCCTGTTCATAGCAGCACTCTCAACAATAGCCAAAACATGGAAGGAGCCTAAGTGTACATCAACGGACGAATGGATCAAGAAGATGTGGTTTATCTATACGATGGAGTACTACGTGGCAATGAGAAATGTGGCCATGTGTAGCAACGTGGATGGACCTTGAGGGTGTTATGCTGAGTGAAATAAGTCAGGCAGAGAAGGACAAATACCATATGTTTGCATGTATACTAAGATTAGGAGGAAATTAACAGAGGACTGTGGGGGAGAAAAAGGGGGGGAAAAGTGGGGGGGACGGTGGGAGGCAAACCATGAGAGACTCTTGAATGCCAAGAACAAACTGAGGGCTGATGGGTGTGGAGGGGAGGGGAAGATGGGTGATGGGCATGGAGGAGGGCACTTGTGGGGATGAGCACTGGGTGTTATATGGAAACCAATTTGACAATAAACTATTTGTGAAAAAAATGAACACTGAAAAAAACGATAATTATTTTTTCTTAAGATATTTTAATGATTCTTTGCATTTTGAGAGAGAAAGAGAGAGAAAGCAAGCGGGAAAGGGAAAGAGAGAGAGGAACACACAGAATCTGAAGCAAGCTCCAGGCTCTGAGCTGTCAGCACATAGCCCTATGTGGGGCTCAAACCCGCAAACTGCAAGATCATGACATGTGTTGAAGTTGGATGTTTAACCTTCTGAGCCACGCAGGTGCCCCTAGTTTAAGATAATTCTTAAGATCATCTCGTCTTCTGCGTAAGCCATATAGTTGATACCCTCTTTGACAAAATGAAACAAAGCCAGGTACTAGTTAAAGTGGTAAGGTCAATTTCCAATCAGTAATATACTATTGAAATAGGGCAGAGGATCAGAGGTGAATGGACGTTTTAAAGGGAGGAGTGGACCAGTTTACATTCCCACCAACAGTGTAGGAGGGCGCCCGTTTCTCCACATCCTCGCCAGCATCTAGAGTTCTCTGATTGGCTCATTTTAGCCACTCTGACTGGCGTGAGGTGGTATCTCAGTGTGGCTTTGATTTGTATTTCCCTGATGAGGAGGGATGCTGAGCATCGTTTCATGTGTCTG
>NW_024083376.1:6610-8140 GCF_003009895.1 Hyaena hyaena | reverse complement strand
GTTTATTGCAATGCTTGAAAAAATTCATCAAATGCGAAGATATAAGTTTAAATGAATTATGAGAAATACAAAATAGAAGTGCCTGGCCATGCCTGTACTATTTGTGGAATTGTCTGAATTAAAATGGGGGTCCTTAATGACACAGAGAGGAGAAGGGTCATTAAAAGTTTTATGTGGCCAGGGTATCAACTGCCAGTTTCAAAAGTAGAGTTGGCTATATCCATGCAGTGATATTTCAATCAGACATAAAAAGAAGCGATGTTCTAAGTAATGATATTGTAATAGTGGTATATGGACACAGATATGTCCATTATATATATAGCATAATGTCAAATCACTATGCAGTATTGTGATACTAATGTGATACTGTGTCAACAATACAATACAATACAATATAATACAATACAATAATAAAATAAAATAAAAGTTCTATTCATGTTATGACACATATAAACCTTAAAAAACTTTATGCTAGGGGTGTCCATATGGCTTTGTCAGTTAAGTACCAATTCTTGATTCACTCAGGTCACAATCTAACAGTTCAGGAGTTCAAGCCCCACATCGGGCTCCACTCTACCAGTGAGAGCCTGCTTGGGATTCTCTGTCTTCCTCTCTCTCTGCGCCTCCCTTGCTCTCACATGCTCTCTCTCTCTCTCTCTCTCTCTCAAAAATAAATAATTAAAATATAAATCTAAAAATGTATGCTCAGTGCTTGAAACCAGACACAATAGGCCATGGAATGCATGATCTACTTACTTGAAATGTCCAGACTAGTCAAATTCATAGAGACAGAAAGTATATGTATGGATTCCATAAACTGAGGTAGGATGCATGGCAAATGCCTGTTAATGAGAATGAGGTAACCTTATTGGGGTCATGAAAATGTTCTGTAATTAGAGAGTAGAGCCAGTCATTCAACTTTTTAAGTATACTAAAAAACAGTGCCTTGTACACTTTTTTAAAAAAAGGTGAACTTTATTGCAAACTACAGGCACATTTAAACTAAGAAGAAGAAGGGGAGAAAGGAGCCAAATGTTGCAAGTTATTCTTCCCAAGTTGAACATTTTGATGAGGACCTGCAAAACTCCAGAAGGTGAAGTCACCTCAGCCCCTCTGTCAAACTTAGTAGTTTTTAAAATTTAGCAAATGCTCTCCCCCTGAGATCAGAAACACGACAGGGATGTCCACTCTCACTACTGTTGTTTAACATAGTGCTCCAGCACTATGTCCTAGCATTAGCCATCAGACAACAAAAGGAAATCAAAGGCATCAGAACTGGCAAAGAGGAAGTCAAACTTTCACTCTTCGCAGATGACATGATACTCTACATCGAAAACCCGACAGACTCCACCAGAAGCCTACTAGAACTGATCCAAGAATTCAGCCACGTTGCAGGGTACAAAATCAACGTACAGAAATCGGTTACATTTTTATACACCAACAATGAAGCAACAGAAAGAGAAATCAAGAAACTGATCCCATTCACAATTGCACAAAGAACCATAAAATACCTCGGAATAAACCTAACCA
>NW_024083376.1:0-1327 GCF_003009895.1 Hyaena hyaena | reverse complement strand
GGGCATGGAGGAGAGCACTTGTGGGGATGAGCACTAAGTGTTATATAGAAACTAATTTGACAATAAACTATTTGTAAAAAAAAAAAAAGAAAGAAAAGAAAAGAAAAGGAAAAAAGTGAAAAAAAATTTAGCAAATGCTCTTAGCCTGTTTAATTGATTAATCTTTTTTTTTTTTTGTACTTGTACATATCATGTATTCTTCACTGAAAGAACAGAGAACTCTTGCATGTCACAAAGCAGAGACCAGACCCGCTTGCACAGCCTCGAGGCACTGGGGAACCAGATGCCCCTTGTACAACCTCTGAGCACTGTGGTAACTTCTGTAGCTGGCACCATCGAGTCTGCACATAATCAAGAAATTTTATAGACCATGGCACTCCTTTTATTGATTCAGTGCCATAAACCCCTCTAAAAGTCCCTGGGCCAGGCAGAAACCCTGTATTTGCCCTTTGGACGAGAGTCTAGCTTCTCCCCAGGGGTCCAGCTTCCTAAATAAAGCTCATAAACCTTTCCAGTCAACACTCTTCTCTTGAGTATTGGCTTTACCAGACAGGTAGCCAAACTTGGGTTTTTGCACAAAGGATCAATGCATTATTGCTCCCTCACCTGAAAGCCAACATCAAGAGTGAGGAAAGTCAACTCCTGCACCTAGTCGGTCGAAACTCACCATCACTGAGATCTTTTCTTAATTGGCAATCACTCCTCCCAGGAAAATTCCATGGCCTACTGGAAGCTCTCTCATGAAGTCCTGAGGGATAAAACCCTTGAAACTATTAATTCAATACTTATTTATCATATTTTATTTTTTTAAGTTCTTTTTAATGTTTTATTCATTTCTTAGAGAGAGAGAGAGAGAGCGTGAGCAGGGGAGGGACAGAGAGGGAGATAAAGAATCTCAAGAGGTTCCAGGCTCTGAGCTGGCATTCAGCACAGCACCCGATGAGGGGCTCGAACCCACGAACTGTGAGATCATGACCTGAGTCAAAGTCGGACGCCCAACCGACTGAGCCACCCAGGCACCCCTATCATATTTTAATCACAAAAAGGAAATAATGGACCCAAATCAGAAAATGATTAAAGAAAAAAGTACTTCAAAGGAAGGATATAAAGTGGAAAAAAGAAGCAGAGTTATGAACTCTTATAAATGTTAATTATGAAAATAATCATCTTTCATCAATCAGCTTGTCAAAGCTTAAAAATCTCAATCATACCCCATGTTTTTGAAAATTCAGACATGCAAGTGCTATTAGTCATTGGAAATGATGCAATCTCTTTGTAGGATCATTTTGAAGAAATCATTAAAGTTACTCTTTACAAAATTTTTTTT
>NW_024083375.1:0-8144 GCF_003009895.1 Hyaena hyaena | reverse complement strand
AAAAAAAAAAAAACTGACTGAGCCACCCAGGTGCCCCCAAAGTTCTATAAAGAAAGTAAACCTATTAAGCTAATAGTAGATGATTCAGAATGTCTTTGTGGACTCAAATGGAGGTTTTTCTTAACTAAGACCAAAAAGTTACACACACTAAAGGAAAAGATTTATGGAGTTGACACAATCAGAATTTGTGATTTCTGTTTAGCAAAGACAAAGTTAACATATGGATGACAGATTAAGCTCTATTCTTCCCAGTATCTAGAATATACAAAAACCTCCTGAAAATCAAGGTAAAGACCAGCAATCCAGTACAAAAAATAATAATGATGATAAGCAAGGAATACAAAAAAGCTTTTCAGAGGGACAACCAGAGAGAATACCTACTAACTGAATGAGTATATGTTTAACCTCACTAGTAATCTGAGACATACAAATTTAAACATCATATTACCATATTGACATCAGATGGGTGAAAATTAGAAAGTTTGCTAATGTTAAATGCTAATGAGCATTTAGGGAAATGGGAACATTTGTTTACTTTGGGAACCGAAAACTGGTGGACCCATTATATAAAATTATGTATTGTCTACCTTCTGATCTGACCATTTTCCACTATGGCTTATACCTTGAATGATATACACAGAGACTGATACAAAGATGTTCAGCTTTGGCTATGGGAATGAGAAGCTGTAAATAACATGGGTGGCCTTCCTTATAGAAATGGATAATGATGTGCGTGTGCACAGTACAGATCTAGGAAGTGGTAATGAAGTAATGAATTAGGCTTATGCATATCAATATATGTATGGTTAACAGAACAATATTCACATTCATTACATGCACACAAAATAACTCAATTTCATACATAAATGTAAGTGACTGTATAAAAATTGTTTGAAAGGATTTTCTTTGGTACAATATGTATACATTGTGATGCTTGGGGCAGAGAGTGGAATTGGAATGAGGATGATGGACAACGGGGGATATTAATGACTCACATAAATAGAATGAATAAATGAATTAATGGAATAATACAAATAGGGCTTTGTAGAGAAGAGTGATGGTGTGTGTGCCAAAGACAGAGGACTATGGTTGAGTTCATTTTTTTCTTCTGTGGCCCTAAAAAGTAAAACCAGTTAAAAATTAGAGGCTATTGATTAAAAGGTCATTTCTAGAGAAACTCAGGGCCCAGGTGAAGAGTTGTGTAAAATACCTACAGAGATGACTGCTATTCTCAGGAGGACAGTAATCTTGCCACCCAACTGAACATTACTATACAAAATGACAGAAAATCTATTAGAGGAAAACAAGACTATGACCTTTTAGTGATCTTCCAGGGAAAAACGTTTTTCTAAATCCCATTACCACTGAGACTGATGATTCAGGTTTAAGGTCCAAGATCTCTGATCATGTGCTTGTGTTACATAAGAGACTTGAGATTGATTGAGGACTGCTAGGCATCCAAATCCAAACAGCTTGTACTCCATCTAAACCAGAATTGATTATTTACTGAACAGCCTTTATTGTGCTGTGTTACATAACAGTGTGATGGCTAAGGACAAAGGAGAGTGAAGTCCCTGAGTCCATGTTGGAAACTTGGTTTCCATAATATTTATGAAGCCACTGCTGTGTACCAGGAGCTTAAGTAAGCTATATAAATTAGCCTTCATGACAAATACAATAGTCAAATATTCTTCTCTTACATATTACAGATGAGCTAAAGAGATGTAATGTAAATTACATAAGGTCAACTGGTAAAAAAAATAAGCTGTGGCTCAAACACAAGTATTTGTGACTTCAATACATAGCATTTTACTTTCATCTCTAAAAGGCTAGAGTTGCAATTCATTTTCCACATGGACTCATCCAACACTAATATTTTATCATTTTATTAGGCATGCAACCATGAGGTTTCTCATTGCTTCCATGAAACTGCTGCATCCATAGTCCCTAAATGAAAGAACAGCTTGGGTAGTATGTCATGATCCCCATCCTCAGTCCACAGCTGATGGACTATGAACCTCTGAAGACCTGAGATAACCACTCTGAAAGCCATTGACCTAAAAGTGAAAAGATTTTCCTTGTTAGGTATTATGGATATCAACTGAAGAAGGTAGAGTCTTCTTCTCTGTAATTTGAAGTAGGTGATTTGACAATGATAGTAGGAGGTTTGCCTTGGTAGACAAAGGAAAGTTTATTCACATGAAGAGGAGTATACAAATAGCATCTAGCTGAGTAGTCACCAGTGAAATCCTGGGATGGATACCTCTGGATTCCTGCTGCTGAGGGTTGGAGCTGCCTTAGAGTCAGGATGATTTTCCATTCAAGTCTTCCTGGTGGGCAACTTTGAGTTCCTGATCTTGCTGTGAGGCATGGTTGTTTGGTGTTCTCTGAATTCATTTGAAGAACCCACCCTATAGCTAAGATTCCTGTTTTCTCTTTTCCTAAAGGAATTCTTAAGATGTACTCTCATTTACATGAGGTGATGTGAGCAAATCAGTTCCATGAAGAGAAACAGCCCGAATGAATTATTGTTTTGCTTTCTTAACTTTTTAGAAGGTGACATTCAACTTTGACTAAAGAAATCCAAGTGTAAGAAGAGAGAGCTAGAGAGTATACTTCACCCTTTAGTTTCTAATGGCTATAAGCCACACATGAGGAGGAGCCATGTGCCTTAACATGACATGTGGGGCCAAAGTTTGGGGTAGTGGAGTTCTAATTTAGGGGTGTCAGTAAATCAGGGCCCAGGGGTGTGTTGGGTAAGGAACAGAAGTGAAGAGGAGGATTGTGTGATGAGAATGAGAGGTATGGAAGTCTGAGATGATATATGTGGGGAATGTATACAGAGATCTATGCGTTTGTCATAAATCATGGTGGTGGTTTATTTATGAGCCCTGGTTAAGAGGATGAAGAGAAGTCATTCCAGGCAACAAGCAAGAAGGAAAATGAATTAGTCAGAATGCTTTGATTATGGGGCACCTGGGTCAGACTCTTGACTTTGACTCAGGTCATGATCTCACGGTTTGTGAGTTAAAGCCCCTAGTCAGACTTTGTGCTGACAGCACGGAGCCTGCTTGGAATTCTCACCCTCTCTTTCTGTCTTCTCCCACCTGTGCTCACTCTCTCTCTCTCAAAAATAAATAAATAAACTTAAAAAAGAGAATGCTTTGATTGCAAATGGTGTGACCAGGCATACTGGTTTGCCTATGATTGCAAGATTTACTAGGATGTGGGATTTTCAGCGCTAAAATCAGAAAAGACCTGAGCAAATAGGGATGCTTGGTCAACTCTAGAAGTTGCAAATGACCAAAATTCACTACTATAGCAAAAATTGGTGATTTGTTGACTCACAGGTGAAACCATGGAGATGAAAACACTATAATCCAGTATAAAAAGTTGCAGAAAAGGATTATGGAGTTTTGGGAGTTCACGAGAAGCTCATCCCTTGAGCTTCCAGGGACGCTCCCTCTATCAGCCCAAGAAGCTCTTAAAAATCACTCAGCCTAGGCTTCTCCCAGATATTCTCATGAGAATCTCCCAGAGATCTCATTGGTCTGGATTTTGGATTTGGCTTCAGTGAATTTTTAAAATGGGATTATTTGTTTCTTATTTGAAACCACTGCTTTTCATGAATAACAGAAGAAACCCATGGTTCCCAAATTCACTTCCCATTGCTATCATCTGGAAAGTTTTAAAAAAAGCCAACACCTGTGTTCCACCTCGCAGAGATTGTGGTTTCACTGGTTTGGGAGTGGCCATGGCTTTAGGACGTCTTAAAGATCAGCAGGTGATTATAATATGCTGACAAATTTGGGATCTACTCCTATATCTTTTCCCAGGACAGCCCTGGGATTTGAGCAAGGGAAGAGTAAGGATTTGTAGGTACATTAGTCAGATAAATCAAAATGGGACCTTTTACAGACCCTGTGAGTTTGTTGAACATCTGCTCTTGTTACTCTGCTAGGACAGAGAGGGAAAGTAAGAGGATGCAAGTAATAAAGAAACTTTGCCCATAGCTGGAAAGGGACTCTGACTAGATAGAGGCTGACTACTCAAGGATTCATGAATTTTCTTTACGCTGCTCTGGTCAAGGCTTTGGACTGATATGCCACTAAAGTCTTGGCTCTGGCATGTATCAGCTGATCTTTTTAAAACTTTTTAAAATGTTTATTTATTATTGAGACAGATAGAATCAGATCATGAGTGGGGGAGGGACAGAGAGAGAGGAAGACATAGAATCCAAAGCAGGCTCCACGCTCTGAGCTGTCAGCAAAGAGCCCAACATGGGGCTCAAACTCACGAACGGTAAGATCATGACCTGAGCCAAAGTCGGACGCTCAACCAACTGAGCCACCCAGGAGACCCTCAGCTGATCTTTGACACGAAATCATCTTCAGCTTTGGTTTACTCACACACTTTAGATAGTGAACCGTATAAACCAGCTGATATGTAGTAAATGCAGAATAAAGCATTTGTATTTCTCTCCTTCTCACAGCATTGAATATTTGAGTTGCACCAGGGACTTCCTTTCAAAATGGTATTTCTGCTGTCACAGACAAATATTCTCAATCTGCAAGCTCATTTACAGCTTGCATGAGCACTGCTCCTGTATTCACAGATGCATCTTTGAGACATTATGACTCTCCATGACTCAATTTCTCAGGATCTGTGAATTTTCCATAACAGAATGTTTGAATGTTTGAACAAAAGCTGAGGTTTTCAGAGAGAACAAATGTGCGATTCCACAGTTGTGATTCTAATATTCTATTAATGTAAATCCAAGCCTGTATTCAAATGTAGTTTTTAAATATATTGACTCAGCACACTTTAGATTCTATGATTCACGGGTATTCAAAACCCATGGCTCACTGATTCTCTGAATTATGACACTGATTTTTCTATTTCAGTGATCCATACACAGAAAATATAATTCTAAATCTATAGCAACTATGTGAAGAATATTCATCTTAAAGTGAATCTCAAATTGGCCTATCAAAAAGAAAAGAGGAAGGACCCAAGTAAATAAAACTATGAATGAGAGAGGCGGGATCACAACCAACACCGCAAAACAGACATAGGGGAAAGAAAAAAAAAAAAAAGAAGAGGAAGAGAGAAGCAAACCATAAAAGAGACTCTTAACTATGGAGAACAAGGTGAGAGTTGCTTGAGGGGAGGTGAGTGGGTGAATGAGCTAAATGGATAATGGGCATTAAGAAGGGCATTTGTTGTAATGAGCACTTGCTTTTATAGGTAAGTGATGAATCACTAAATTCTACTCCTGAAATTAATATTATGTTATATGTTAAAACTAGAACTTAAATAAAAACTTGAAAAAAATAATAAAATAATAAAAATTTGATCACAAAAGAATGGATTTTTTTCAGAGCTATATGACTCCTATAGTTGAGACTTCTACAGATGGATCTTTTGCAAAGGATTCAACTCTGGAATGCCAGCTCACTGAAGAAATAACAGCTACCAGAACAGTTGAAATTTCAAATTGAGATTAATTTTTCTTTGTCTTTTTTAAAGAGAAGGATATTGCTTAGGTAATCATTGGTATAGCCAAGTATTTGGACAGTTAACACAGAATAAAAACAAAATCAAAGTGTTTCTCAGATTGACTTAGGGATCTTCAGATTTTATGATTTGATGGTTTTTAGCCTGCTTGACTTGGCTATTCTTCTGCATAAATATTAGATGCAAATTTTAAGATCATTTATTTCTGAAAAATACAATTGGATTTTTTATAGGTATTCCATTGAATTTCTAGATTACATTAGACAGTATGGACATTTGAACAATATTAGTACTTCCAGTCCGTGAGCATGGAATATCTTTCCATTTATGTGTGTCTACTTCAATTTCTTTCATTAATGTTCTTCATTTCAAGATGCAAAGTTTAAAAAATAATTTTAAGTAATCATTAAATTGAGCTAATTATTTAATTAATATTTAATTATTATCATTGTATTATATATTATAATGTATACTTTAAATTTAATTATTCAATCAATTCCTTAATTAATTCAATTATGTTGGTTTAAATCTTTTAAAAATTATTTTAAGAATGTGTTTTTATTTTAAGATGAAACAGGAAACCAGACTAAAACCCATGTATAGGTTAATGAATTATGATCATAAAGGAAATACCCTGTAACAACCACCCAGGTCAAAAAACAAACTTTCACAGGAACTCCAAAAGCCATTCCTCATGCCTCAAACTACAGCCCCTCCTTTCGTCTAAATGTAACTATGCTGACGTGTGGAGTAGGACTCTCCTTGCGTTTCTTCATGATTTTACTATCCAAATGTGTATTCTTAGTGAAGTATCAGCATGTGTATTTTGCCAACTTGCTATGTTATTTAATTCTCTTTCAATCTGAAGATGACTTTTCTATCCATGTCCGTCTATCTGTATGTCTTTCTTTCCTTTCCTTTCCTTTCTTTTTCTTTGCTTTGCTTTCCTTTTCTTTACAATTTATCTATTGAAGAATCTGAGTTTTTTTACCTGTAGAATTTCTTATTACCTGGATTTCAAATTCATTGTGTAGCTCAGCATGTTTCCCTGCCCTATTTTCTGCAAATTAGCAGCTGGATCCAGAGGCTTAGTCAGACTCAGGTTCAATCCTTTTGACAAAACTATAGGTTGTCTTGTGACCTTTCACTAAGAAGCACAATGTGGCTAGCTTTCACACTTTTGATCTCACCGAGGAATGATACTATGTGCCTAGATCCCTGAATTGCTTGAGTGTTATAAAAAGCTAATATACTTATTTTGTCACTTTGTTTTCCTTTATTCTTTTAAATTTATTAAGATGCTTTTTATGGCTCAAAATATGGTTTATCTTGATGGATGTCCCATGTAAGCTTATGGAGATTGTATATTCTGCTAGAGTTAGATGAAGTATTCTAAAAATGTCAATTAGATACAGCTGATTGATGCTGCTATTCAGTTTAACCATGTCCTTACTGATGTTCTGCCTGATGGATCTCCAATTGTGAATTAGAGGGGTGCTGAATCTCCAAATGGATTCATCTATTTCTCCTTGGAGCTCTATCAGTTTTTACCTCATATATTTTGACACTGTTGTTAGACACATATTAAAGATTGCAATGACTTCTAGGTGAATTAGTCACTTTATCATGATGTAATGCCTCTTTTTAATTCTAGTAATAGTCCTTTTACTGAAATCTGATTTGTCTGAAATTAATCACCTGCTTCCTTCTGATCAGCAGTATACTATGGTATGTCTTTCTCCAAACTATTCATATTTATCTTATGTCCTTATATTTAAAATGGGTTGCTTGTAAACAGCATAGAGCTGGGTCTTGTTTTTAGATCCACTCTGTCTTTGGACAGAGTATTTGGACCACTGAAGTTTATTTGTTTATTTTTTTACTATTAAGTACATTTTATTTGTTTATAATATTTTATTTTTTATTAATACAATTTATTGTCAAATTGGCTTGCATACAACACTAGTTTTAAAGTGATCTTTAATAGGGGTATCTTGGTGGCTCAGTCGGTTAAGCGTCCAACTTCGACTCAAGTCATGATCTCACGGTTCACGGGTTCTAGCCCTGCATCCGGCTCTGTGCTGACAGTCTGAGCCCAGAGCTTGCTTCAGATTCTATGTCTGCCTCTCTTTCTGCCCCTCCTCCATTCTCACTCTGTCTCTCTCTCTCCCTCTCTCAAAAATAAATAAACATTAATTTGTTTAAATGAATAAATGAAATAAAGTGATCATTAATATAGTTGAATTAATATGTTTTAGTTTTTCTTTATTGCTCTTGTTTTTATTTCTGTTTTTGCCTGCCACTGTTTTTCTGGCTCCTCTAGTATTAACTGAGAATTTTATACAATTCAATTATCCTTTCCAGGCTTATTAATCATACTTTTTAAATATTTTCTGGTTGTCTTAAAGTTTGTAACTTATATTTACAACTAATCCAAGTCTACTTTTTTTTTTTTTTTTTTTACAAATAGTTTATTGTCAAATTAGTTTCCACATAACACTCGGTGCTCATCCCCACAAGTGTCCTCCCCCACGCCCATCCCTCCTCCCCCCCACATCCATCAGTCCTCAGTTTTTGTCAGCATTCAAGAGTCTCTCATGGTTTGCCTCTCTCCTTTTCCCCCACCA
>NW_024083374.1:4039-8188 GCF_003009895.1 Hyaena hyaena | reverse complement strand
TTAATAGGTATGTAGTGGTATATCAGTGTAGCTTTTCTTTGCATTTCCCTTAGGATTAACAATGTCATGTTTCTTTTTATATGCTTATTTGTCTTTTGTCTATATTATTATTGAGTTTTAAGAGTTCTTTATAAACTCTGGAACAAGTCCATTATGAAATATGTAATTTACTAAGTATTTTCTCCCATTTTGTGGCTTGGCTTTTCATACCTATGAGTGTCTTGGGAATTCTTAATTTTGGTGATGTTGAATTTATCCTTTTTTTTTTCTTTTATGGACTATGCTTTTGGTGCCATATCTAAGAAATCTTGCCCAATACAAGATTATATAAAGATTTTCTCCTGTGTTTCCTTTAGAAGTTCTGTAGTTTTAGGTTTTACATTTAGATCTTTGGACCAATTTGAGTTCATTTCTGTGTATGATTTGGATTGAAGTTTGGTTTTTTTTGCATGTGGATATCCAATTGTTCCAACACCATTTTGTGGAAAGACTATCCTTTCCTCACTCAACTGCCTAAGAACCTGAACATAAGTTGTCCATATACCACTTTCCTTCTGGACTTTCTGTCTCTTTGATCTGTTTGTCTAAATTTACATAATATCACAAAGTCTTTTTCTTTTAATTTTTTCATGTTTTATTTATTTCTAGGAGAGAAAGAGAGAGAGAGGGACAGCGTGAGCAGGGGTGGGTCAGAGAGAGAGGGAATCACAGACTCTGAAACAGGCTCCAGGCTCTGAGCTAGCAGTCAGCACAGAGCCCGACGCGGGGCTCGAACCCACGAACCGCGAGATCGTGACCTAAGCGAAAATCGGACGCTTAACTGACTAAGCCACCCAGGCGTCCCACACAGTCTTAAAGTGTAGCTTCATAAGACTAGAAATCAGGCAGCGGTAGTCCTCCAATTTTGTTCTTTTTCAAAGCCGTTTCCGCTCTTCCAGGACTTGTACATTTCCCTATGATTTTTAGAATTAGCTTGCCAATTTCTACAGAAAAGCCTGCTGGGATTTTGATCTGTAAGCCTATTTGCGGAGAATTGAGATCTTAACCATATTGAATCGTCTGATCCATGAATACTTTATATCTCTCCATTTACCTAATTCTTATTTAATTTCTCTCAGGAATATTTTATAGTGTTCAGTGTGGGAGCCTTTTACATCTTTTATCAGATTCATTCCTAAGTGCTTTATATTTCTGATGCTATCATAAATGATATTTTTTAAAATTTCAATTTCTAATTGTTCAATGATAGCTATTAGAGATCAATTATTTTTTTGTATATTGATCCTTTATCCTATAAATTTGATTCAACTCATTTATTATTTCTAGTAAACTTTTTTATAAAAGATTCCATCAGGTTTTCCACATAAGCAATCATTTTATCTGCAAATACAGCTTTGCATCTTCCTTTATATTTTGAATACATTTTCTTTCTTTTTCTTGGTCCTATGGACTGGCTAGAACCTTCAGTGCAATGTCAAACAGAAGTCATGAGAGAAGACATCCCTTACCTTTATTCTGATCTTGGAGAGAAAGTACTTGTCTTTCACCATTAAATATGATGATAGGTTTTTTTGGTAGAAGTCTTTTATCAAGTTGAAGAAGTCTCCTTCCATATCTACTTTGTTGAGGGTATTTTTTTTTAATTTGTAATCAGAAATGGATGTTAGATTTGTTAGATGCTTTTTCTCCACCTATCGCAATGATTGTATGGTGTTTAATTTTTAGTTTATTAACTTGGGTAAATTACATTGATTTTCAAATAATAAACCAATCTTGCATTCGTGAGAAACCCCACTTTGTCATGATGTAGCATATTTTCATGTATTATTAGATTTGATATGGTAAAAATTTGTTTCGAATTTTGCATGTGTGGGGGTGCCGGGATGCTCAGTCAGTTAAGCATCTGACTCTTGATGGTGGCTCAGGTCATGGTCTCCCAGTTTGTGAGACTGAGCCCCTCATCAGGCTCTGTGCTGGCAGTGTAGACCTGCTTAAGATTCTCTCTCTCCTTCCTTCTCAGCCCCTTCCCCACTTGCATGTTCTCTCTCTCTCAAAATAAAGTTAAAAAAAAGAATTTTGCATGTGTGTTCATGAGAGACATTGGTCTATAGTTTTCTTCTAATGTCTCTGTCTGTTTTTCATAAGGTGAAAGTTGGCCTTAAAAATGAATTGGAAATATTCCCTTCTCTTCAATTCTCTAGTACAGTTGTACAGAATTGGCATTATTTCTTCCTTAAATGTTTGCTAGAATTCACTAGTGAAGCTTTTGGCTTGAAGTTTTCTTTGTGAGAAAGTGTTAAACTACACATTTTATTCCTTTTATCATGCTACTTAAGTTACATATTTATTTTTGAGGAGTTTAAGTCTTTCAAGGAATCTATTTAATCTTGACATTATTGACATAAAGTATCTTATAATATTCCCTTATTACCCTTTTCGTATATGTAGAATTGAAGTGATGTCACTCCTCTCATTTTTGAAGTTGATATTAAAAGCTGCCTTTTCATTTCACTGACTTCTCTATATTTCTGTTTTCCATTGTCTTTCTTTCTGCTTTGATCTTTATTATTCCATTTCCTCTCCATACTCAGTGATGAATTTCCTTTTCTTTTTGTAGTTTCTTCAAAGTGGAGGCTGGGGAAGATGAATACTGTATGAGCAACATGCCACATGTTGACATGTTGTGTTTTCAGTTTCAGTCAGTACAAAATAGTTTTTAACTTCCAGTTTGATTTATTTGGCTGATAGGGTTCCTTAGGAGTGTGTTGTTTAGTTTCTAAATATTTGGAGATTTTACAGATCTGTAAGATGGTCACAGAACATATGTGGTCACGGGACAGATGTTGAATGATTGAATCCTTTTAAATTTACTGAGACTTGTTTTATAGCCAATGAATTCTCATAATAGATGAGAATATGGTCTATTTTCATCAATATGTGTCCACTTGAAAAAACATGTAGTCTGCTGATTTGGTGTGGTGCGTACTAGAAATGTCAATTAGGTCAAGTAGGTTGATAGTATTTTTCAAGTCTGCTGTATCTTTACTGATTTTCTATATATTTTTTCTGTCAATTATTGAGAGAGGGATATTGAAATACCCAACTAGTATATTTATGTATCTTCCTTTCCTATTCTTCTAAATATATTTGGAAGTTCTATTATCAGATACATACATTTTTAGGTTATGTATTTTCTATTAGTTGACATTTCTATGGTGATGGAATAACCTTCTTTATCCTTGGGAATATCTTTGCTTTGAAATTGACTTTGTCGGGGCGCCTGGGTGGCTTAGTGGGTTAAGCATCCGACTTTCGCTTAGGTCATGATCTCACGGTTCCGTGGGTTCGAGCCCCGCGTCGGGCTCTGTGCTGACTGCCAGCTCAGAGCCTGGAGCCTGTTTCAGTCTGTGTCTCCCTCTCTCTCTGACCCTCCCCTGCTCACGCTGTCTCTCTCTCTCCTAGAAATAAAACATTAAAATAATTTAAAAAAAAAAAAAAGAAATTGACTTTTTCTTATAGCAAGATAGCCACTCAAGATTTCTTTTTATTAGTGTTAGAAAAGCATAATTTTTTCTGTATTTCAACCTACTTATATCTTTCTATTGAGGATGATTCTTATAGATAGTATATAGTTGGCTTTTGCTTTTTAAGCCAGTATGACAACTCTATCTTTTAATGAGGGTGATTATACCATTTATATTTAATGTAATTATTTATATGATTACATTTAAAGTTACTGTTTACTCTTTTCTATGTATCCCATCTGTTTTTGGTTGCTTTTGCTTTTTATTCCTGCTCTTGGATTGATTTAGTACATTTTATTATTTTTGGGGGGGATAAATACTTACAACTCTTGTTTTGTTCTTTTAGTAGTTGTTCAATGGTTGGTAGTGTGGATCTTTCAGTTATCACAGTCTATCTTCAAATGATATGACGTGATTTCATGAAGAATATAAGAACCTTACAATAAATAGTGTACTTCCATTGTTCTCCTCCTGGCCTTTGTGCTATTGTTTTCATAGATTTTACTTTTAGCACACCAAATTATTTTTTTGTTTAAATTACCAATTGTCTCTTTTATTGAAATATAGATCATGTAATATTAAATTATAGAGTGATTCAACAATTATATACATTATGAAATGCTCA
>NW_024083374.1:0-1155 GCF_003009895.1 Hyaena hyaena | reverse complement strand
TAGACTTTGCAGAGGGGCCGAGAGGCCTGAGAAGTAAGAGAAGACCAGGAGATGGGGGCTCCTGAAAAGGTAGACAAGAGCGGGGTGCCCACCGCTTTTGCAGACAGCAGCTGTGCAAAACTTCATTGGAAGAACCGAGGCCTGCTGCTTGCTCCATTTGGGAGTGGGGGTGGGGCACCATGCCTATGTCAAGAGACTGATGCTCTTCATGTGCTAAATATAACCAGAAACACTATCCTTTTGCCCAGGAAACTGGATTGCCCTAGTAAACTCCTTACGTTCCAAGTTCTTCAACATTAAGATAATACTTTGCTTCTGTGTCCTTATTTATTTATTTTTAATCTTTGTTTACTTTTGAGAGGGAGAGCACAAGGGAGGGAGGGGCGGGGGGGGGGGATGGGAAGAGAGCATCCCAAGCAGGCTCTGCACTGTCAGCGCAGAGTCCAATGCAGGGCTTGAACTCACAACTGTGAGATCATGACCTGAACTGAAGTCGGACACTTAACTGACTGAGCCACCCAGGCGCCCCTCTGTGTCCTTATTTCTAACTGCCTGCTCAACTGTTAGCCATACTAAATGTACTCCGATTCATCTAATCCAGTAGAGGTGGTTCTCACTCTTGCGGAGAGATTTACTGAAGGGGTAGCCAGCACACATTCAGGTGCCACATCTCCAACAGCTGGTTTTAGAAATGGAAACAGGCACTGGGACCCCTTTCCAGGAAGGCCAATGGAGCGCCTGGCCCAGATCAATGTAGCTTTCTTCCAAGAACTCTCCTGTTCCCAACATCCCCAAAGTCCCCCTGGACCTTCAAGTAGCAGTACCTCTCCACTCCAGCCCTCACCCCACCCTCAGGCCCTAAGATCCGATCTGACTTAAGCCTGCAGGTAAGTGTCCGAAGCACAAGACATCCCTCCCCACCCTCACCAACCGCAGCTCTTGATCTTTTGTTCTGAGTCCATCTGAAAGAGAAATGTCAACTCTACCAAGGAAAGGAAACAAACAACTACCTGGCTAGATGAGAATAACCAGACCCTTAAGCTTCATGTCTGGGGTCTGACGGGCACCAAAAGGCTCTCCCTTGATGTAAGGGGTGGTCAAATCCTGCATGCTTTTCCTGAGAGCCGCCAGGCGGGAAGCACCAAGTGAGCTGAT
>NW_024083373.1:0-8192 GCF_003009895.1 Hyaena hyaena | reverse complement strand
CTCAGTGGATTCTGCGTCTTTTTTCTCCCAATCTCTCAGGTTTTGTAAGGTTTCCAATGGCTTCAGATCTTTTCTGTGTGATGTATGGGCGCGAGTGCAAGTACGGAGCTCCTTACTTCTCCGCCATCTTGCCCCCTCCCCAATATTTTAAATATTTTAATAGGTGTGTAGTTGCATCACATTGGTCTTTAATTTACATTTCCTTACTGACTGATGATGTTGAACATCTTTTCATGTATTTGTTTACCATCTAAATATCTTCTCTGATGAAGTGTAAGTTCACATATTTTGCCTGTTTTCAGTTGGGTTTGTTTTCTTATTTTTCAGTTTTGAGAATATACACATGTACACACACACACACACACACACACAATATGAGTCCTCCTTTATCAGATATATAATTGACAGATATTTCCTCTCAATTTGTAGCTTGTGTTTTAATTCTCTTAAAAGTGTATTTGAGGAATAGATTTTTATTTATTTTTTAAATTTTTATTTATTTTTAAGAGTGAGACAGAGAGAGACAGAGTGTGAGCAGAGGAGAAGCAGACACAGAATCTGAAATAGGCTCCGCACTGTGAGCTGTCAGCACAGCTCAGCCTGACACGGGGCTTGAACCCACAATCTGTGAGATGATGACCTGAGCCGAAGTCGGACAATTAACCGATGGAGCCACTCAGGCACCCTGAGGAGTAGATTTTTAAATCTTGAGGAAATAAATGTTATGTATTTTTTTAATACTTTTGCTCTTTGAGTTCTATTTAAGAAATCTTTGCCTCACCCAAGGTCACTGTGATTTTCTCTTATATTTTCTAGAGTTTTATAGTTTTAGTTCTTACATTTAGGTCTATAATCCATTTTGAGTTAATTTTAGAATATGGCATGTGGTAGCAGTTCAACTTTACTCTTTTCCATATGGATATCAAGTTAACACAGACCCATTTGTTGAAAAATATTACCCTTTCTCTATTGAATTGTTGTGATACTTTTGTTGAAAATCAACTAGTCATAGATGTATGGGTCCATTTCTAGAATATTTTTCCCATTTATCTTTATGCCAATACCATAATATCTTGATTGTTATAACTCTATAGTAAGTCTTGAATTCAGGTCACTATAAGTCCTCCAACTTTGGTTTTCATTGTCAAAATTATTTTTCACAATTATTTTTTTTAATGTTTATTTATTTGAGAGAGAGAGAGCAGAGGAGGGGCAGAGAGAGAGGGAGAGAGAGAATCCCAAGCAGGCTCCACACCCTCAGCACAAAGCCCAACGCTGGTCCCATCCCACAAACCGTAAGATCATGACCTGAGCCAAAACTTAGAGTCAGACGCTTAAATGACTGAGCCACACAGGAGCCCCTTTCACAATTCTATATCTTTTTCATTTACACATAAATTTGAGAATCAGCTTGCCACATTTTAGAAAAATATCTTTCTGGGATTTTTATTGGGATAGCGTTGTAGCTACAGAACAATCTGGGGAGAATTGGTAGCTTAACAATAATAAATCTTCTGACCCATGAACAAGGTATATCCCTACATTTATTTAGGTATTCCTTAATTTCTCCCATCAACATTTTGAAATTTTCAGTGTAGAGGTCTTACATATATTTTTTATCAAATTTATCTACAAGTATTTCAAATTTATGATAATATTATAAATGGTATTTTACTTCTATTTTTAATTATTCATTGCTAGTATATAAAAATATAATTGGCATTTGAATGTTGGCAATGTATCTTGTGAGCTTGTTTAACTTACTTATTAGCTCTGGTAGCTTTTTGATACTATTTTTTTAAATGTTTATTTACTTATTTTGAGAGAGAAAGAGAGCATGCATGCACATGAGTGGAGGAGAGGGAGAGAGAGAGAAAGAGAATCCTAAGCAGGCTCTCTGCACTGTCAGTGTAGAGCCTGACATGGAGATTGATCTCACTAAACATGAGATCATGACCTGAGCTGAAATCAAGAATCAGATGCGTAACTGACTGAGCCACTCAGGTGCCCCACTAGTAGCTTTTTTGTAGTCTTTTGAATTTTCTAGATAGATAATCATGTTATCTATAAATAAAGATAGCTTTACTTCTTATTTCTAATTTGTATGTTTTCTATTTCTTCTTGTCTTACTGCACTGGTGAGAACCTCCAGTACAATGTTAAATAGAAGTAAACAAGATCAGGGGCGCCTGGGTGGCTTAGTCGGTTAAGCGTCCGACTTTCGCTTAGGTCATGATCTCNCATGATCTCACGGTTCGTGGGTTCGAGCCCCGCGTCGGGCTCTGTGCTGACTGCCAGCTCAGAGCCTGGAGCCTGTTTCAGTCTGTGACTCCCTCTCTCTCTGACCCTCCCCTGCTCACGCTGTCTCGCTCTCTCTCCTAGAAATAAATAAAACATTAAAAAAAAAGAAGTAAACAAGATCAGACATCCTTGCCAGTTCTTAATTTAGGGTGGAGGATTTTAGTTTTTCACTAATAAGTATGATGTTGGCTATAGGTTTTCTATAGTTTGCTCTTATATTCCCCTTTTATTAGTAGTTTGCTGAGAGCTTTTATATTGAATGAATACTAAATTTTGTCATGCTTTTTCTGCATCCATTGACTAATAATATTGGATTTATAAAATGTGTAGTCTTGTTATAACTGCATGCGGCATTGATTGATTTTTGGATGTTGAACTAATCTTGTATTTCTGGGATAGATACTACTTGATCATGATGTTTTATCCTTTTTAAATATTGTCAGGTTCAATTTGCTAACATTTGTTAAGAGTTCTGCAATTGTGCTTATGATGGACATCCATCTGTATTTTTCTTGTGATGTCTTGATCTGGTTTTAGTATTAGGTAATATTGGACTCATAGAATGAGTTGAAATGTGTTCTGTCTTCTATTTTTTGTAAGAGTTTGTATAGATTTTTTATAGAATTGGCATTATTTCTTCCTTTCAAATATATTTTGAAACTCACAAGTGAAACCATCTTGGTTACTCACCTTGAGATTTTTTTAAGTAGGCTCATCCAATGTGGGACTTGGACTCACAACCTTGAGATGAAGAGTTGGCATTATCTACTGATTGAGTCAACCAGATGCCCTACTACCTCTATGATTCTTGAGAATCCCTTCATTTTTAACATTCTGGAGTTCTACCAAGGCCTTTGTTATCAATTTTTATGCTTAGATGTGTGTCTCTCCTTCTGTCTCATTTTTATTTGTCTGTCTCTGCTTCCTCCCTGTTTCCAGTACCCTCTATCAGGTGAATGGCAATCTAAGTCTGTAGGGTCTGCCTAGCCTGCTCAGAGAAAGCTGAGGAAATTGTTTCAATTCATTGTTCCTCCAAGCACTGATGGTTTGGCTCAAGAACCACCTGTAATATACTTTAGTTGCTAATGTAGATAACTAACTTTTGTCCTAAATCAGTGGTTGCCAAATCAGTGGGCCATAGACCATTGGGTAGAGCCCAGTCAACCATGAAAGACTGGGACAGTAGTTAGAGGGACTACATTTTCAGACACAGTCTCTCGGCCTCATTCTGAGTATCTGTAATATTAGGAACTGGATCTCTAGATCACATGGTTCAAAAAATGTAAGTAAATAAGCAATAGCAGCAGAGAGAAGGAGGCCAAATGACCTAATAAAGGGGTAATAAGACAACTTTTGTTTTCAGTGATTATTTGACTTTATAAGTTTTGATACTCAAAAGTAGACCGTTAAAGTTGGCATGTGTCTAGGCAAAGTGTGAAAAATTAAAAATGGGATTTGTTTAAATACTGAATGCTTAGAAAAGAATGTTTTCCAGTATTTCTCTGCCAGCCCAGAAAAATACCACCACATTCTAATGAAGAAAAGAATTAAATACTGGCAGATTAAATGCCAGGACAAATATAAAAATACTTTGAGAATTTTAAAATAAATCCTTGCTACAAATCTGTAGAATTCTAGACACAATGAATGGATGTTGAGTAGTTACCAAAGTAAATGGGTCTAGGGAAGCTGAAAGCTGGAAGAAAGAGCTTCTCAACATAAGTGTTTGTCAGAAAATGAAAAAAAAAAGTTTTTAAATAGCTTCCCTGAACAAGAGAGCTTCATCTATTAGGTGGAAAAATACCTAGAACTTAACTTTGGGTCCTGCACAGGTTAAATAAATAATTAATAAATGAAGTTCAGCTGGAGGTCACTTTCTAGTTAGGCACAGAAAGAATGGAGGTCAGGGCTCTGCCATCTCAGTCCTTAAGGAAAACCAGGGTTTTGCATTTTTCCCCTCTGGAGCTCCCTAGCCGACTGCTTAAATGCCTTTACATTCCTCCTATTAACTGTGTTCCACAATGCTTTCCGTTACCTGACTAGTATTTGCTGACCACCTGGCCCAATGTACTATCATACTATCAGTTCTATCCTGAGCTGCCTGCCACATATCGCATATGGTACCCATGCCCTATTTATGCCCTTATGACTACCTTCATTTGTCCCAAGTAGGTTTCATCTCTTTACCATAATCTGGGGACTCTGAAGAGGGATAGAGATGGGGCAGAAACAGGGACACTAAACTAATTCATAGTGCCACTTTTTCCCACTTACCATTAGGTACAACAGTTGGATAGCTAAGCCTCAAAACATTACCTTCTAATCCTATTTTCTATTCTTTCATTAAACTGTGCACTTTGTCAGGAGGTGGGGGCTTCTGAATAGAGCCATCTCTGTCCCCATGCCAGCCCCCTTCACCTCTCTGACCTACCCTTTTCCCCAGCTTTGCCCCTTCTTTGGCTTTGTTCCACTATTCCCTTATTTGAGCTTTCATTAGTTCCCCACAACAACAGGAATTTGTAAAAGCCTGTAATTTATTTTGAGAGTTTGGCTCTTAGAGTACACTTTCCTCCTTTTGCAACTCAGAGGGAGAACTCAGAAAGGTTGGCTTTTGGCAGCCACAGAATGAAGAATCTGGTCTTGCATTTGAGTTCTTTTCTGAGAAGTCTCCTGGTACATCAAGGACATTCTCCTGTGGTAAGGATCCAGGGCACTAATTGGGCACTTGAGTGAAAAGACTTTAAGCATAAGGAGTCTTGATGACCAATAGGCTCAGGATGGAGCGGGAAAGGCCAAAGTTCTGCTCTTGTATTGTTGTACCCAACAGAAGCCCAGAGGACTGTGGATGCCTAGAGGAGAAACAGAGGGAGGTGCCTGCTGACTACAGACACTGTGTTTACTTCAGGTACAGACCTTTTGAGACCAGCTCTCTGGAAATATTTAACTCACCTGAGAGTAGTGGGAGAGGCTGAAGTGAACTTTGGGGACCAATGGATGAAAGCTGTGGATGGTGAATTTATACATAGTTCATCCTCAAAGTCTGTACTGGACAGAAAGTTTATTAGTCAGAAATTAGGCACTTACAGCACTTACAGAGGTTGGAAAATAGTGCTCTGTGCCTGATGGGAAACTGTGGGGTGCCACCTTTATTTTTCTGAGTCTGTTTAGAAAGATAGCCCTCTAGATTATCTGTTAAAATCTACAGGTTTGCTTCAGAGGTATACTAAGTTTAGTTTTAGACGACCACAATAAAGCAAATATCACAATAACGTGAGTCAAGTGATTTTTGTGGTTTCCCAGTACATATAAAAGTTATGATAGCACTATACTGTAATCTGTTAAGGGTAAAATAGCATTATGTCTAAAAATTGTATATACTTTAATTTAAAAATATTTTATTGCTAACAAAATAGAGACCAAAGAAACAATTGAACAGATCAATGAAACCAAGAGTTGGTTTTTTGAAAAAATAAACAAAATTGACAAACCTCTAGCCAGCCTTATCAAAAACAAAAGAGAGAGCACACAAATAGACAAAATCATGAATGAAAATGGACTTATTACAACCAACCCCTCAGAAATACAAGCAATTATCAGGGAATACTATGAAAAATTATATGCCAACAAATTGGACAACGTAGAAGAAATGGACAAATTCCTAAACACACACTCACTACCAAAATTCACACAGGAAGAGGTAGAATATCTGAACAGACCCATAACTAGTGAAGAAATCGAATCAGTGATCAAAAATCTCCCAACAAATAAGAGCCCTGGACCTGATGGCTTCTCTGGGGAATTCTACCAGACTTTTAAAACTGAATTAATTCCTATTCTTCTCAAGCTATTCCAAAAAATAGAAATTGAAGGAAAACTTCCGGACTCATTTTATGAAGCCAGCATCACTCTGATTCCCAAGCCAGACATAGATCCAGCAAAAAAAGAGAACTACAGGCCAATATCCTTGATGAATACAGAGGCAAAAATCCTCAACAAGATACTTGCAAATCGACTCCAACAGCATGTAAAAAGAATTGTCCACCAAGGCCAAGTGGGATTCATTCCTGGGTTACAGGGATGGTTCAATATTCACAAATTAATCAATGTGATACATCACCTCAACAAAAGAAAAGATAAAAAACATATGATCCTGTCAATAGATGCAGAAAAAGCATCTGACAAAATACAGCATCCCTTCTTAATAAAGACCCTCGAGAAAGTCGGGATAGAAGGAACTTACTTAAGCATCATAAAAGCCATCTATGAGAAGCCCTCAGCTAACATCATCCTCAATGGGGAAAAACTGAGAGCTTTCCCCTTGAGATCAGGAACATGACAGGGATGTCTACTCTCACCACTGTTGTTTAACATAGTGCCGGAAGTCCTAGCATCAGCCGTCAGACAACAAAAGGAAATCAAAGGCATCAGAATTGGCAAAGAAGTCAAGCTTTAACTTTTCGCACACGACATGATACTCTACATCGAAAACCGAACAGACTCCACCAGAAGCCTACTAGAACTGATCCAAGAATTCAGCCAAGTTGCAGGGTACAAAATCAATGTACAGAAATCGGTTGCTTTTTTATACACCAATAATGAAGTAACAGAAAGAGAAATCAAGAAACTGATCCCATTCACAATTGCACAAAAACCCATCAAATACCTAGGAATAAACCTAACCAAGGATACAAGAGATCGGTATGATGAAAACTATAGAAAACTTATGAAAAGGATTGAAGAAGACACAAAGAAATGGAAAAACATTCCATGCTCATGGATTGGAAGAATAAATACAGTTAAAATGTCATTACTACCCAAAGCAATCTACACATTCAATGCAATCCCAATAAAAATTCCACCAGCATACTTCTCAAAAGTAAAACAAACTATCCTAAAATTTGTAAGGAACCACAAAGGACCCCGAATAGTCAAAGTAATATTGAAGAAGAAAACCAAAACGAGATGTTTCACCATCACAGACTTTAGCCTCTACTACAAAGCTGTCATCATCAGTATGGTATTGGCACAAAAGCAGACACATAGGCCAATGCAATAGAATTGAGAACTCAGAACTGGACCCAAAAGTATACAGCCAACTGATCTTTGACAAAGCAGGAAAGAATATCCAATGGAAAAAAGACAGCCTCTTTAAGAGATGGTGTTGGGAGAACTGGACAGCAACATGCAAAAGAATGAAAATAGATCATTTTCTCACACCATGCACAAAAATAAACTCAAAATGGATAAAGGACCTGAACGTGAAACAGGAGACCATCAAAACCCTAGAGGAGAAAGCAGGAAACAACCTCCGTGACCTCTAATGCAGCAACTTCTTACTTGACACATCCCCAAAATCAAGGGAATCAAGAGCAAAAATAAATTATTGTGACTTCATCAAGATGAAAAGCTTCTGGGGGCGCCTGGGTGGCTCAGTCGGTTGAGCGTCCGACTTTGGCTCAGGTCACGATCTCACAGTTCGTGGGTTCGAGCCTCGCGTCGGGCTCTGTGCTGACTGCCAGCTCAGAGCCTGGAGCCGGTTTCAGATTCTGTATCTCCCTCTCTCTCTGACCCTCCCTGCTCGCTCTCTTTCTCTCTCTCTCTCTCAGAAATAAATAAAACATTAAAAAATTAAAAAAAGAAAAAAGATTAAAATCTTCTGCAAGGCAAAGGAGACAATCCATAAAACTAATGGGCAACCGACGGAATGGGAAAGGATAGATGCAAATGACATATCAGGGAAAGGGTTAATATCCAAAATATATAATGAACTCACCAAACTCCACACCCGAAAAACAAACAACCCAGTGAAGAAATGGGCAGAAGATATGAACAGACACTTCTCCAAAGAGGACATCCAGATGGCCAACAGACACATGAAACGATGCTCAGCAT
>NW_024083372.1:0-8213 GCF_003009895.1 Hyaena hyaena | reverse complement strand
GAGCTACTTCTCAGTGTGGAACTATGACACCAGAGGCCTGCTTCGCAGTCTGGCACTGTGTGACCGCACGTGTGACCCCGCCAACCCGTTCTGAGCTTTTCCAGATTTGAGACGGTCTTGCCCTGGTTTTGCTGTTTTCTCTGCCGTTTTCCCTCTGCTTTCACTTTTGGTGAGCGTTCTCTGTCCTCTGTGTAACTCGAATCTATGTTTCTTGTCTCAGCTTCTGTTATGTTTGTTTCTAGATTTGTCTTCTCTCTTTCGCTCTTCTTGGAGGCTTTCCTTTTCCCTGCTCCCACCCCGTCTCCCCATTTTTTGTTAACATTTCCTACTTTATTTTTTTTTCAATTTTTAATTCATTTTTATTTTTGAGAGAGAGAGAGAGAGAGAGTGCCCACACCAGAGAGGGACGGGGAGAGAAAATCCTGAGTAGGCTCTGTGCTGCTTTATCCGTTTATCCAGTGGTGACCACAGAAATACGAACGCAGGGCAGCAGTGCTGGGTGGTAGCGTCTCCCTTAGGGAGGTTGGACTGTTCCCTCCGCTTCCCTCTGATGGAGGACAACAGTGAGGAAGATGGTCAGAGAGCAGGGGCAAGTCAGAGATCAGAAATTGCCTGTTCAAGAGGGTACTGAGCTGGTGGAATTAGGATCTTTCTGATGAAAGACTGTTCTCACTATTCCAGCTTCACAGATGGATGGTGTCAGGACCCTGCTGGAGAAGCTTTCGTGCTCTTTCCTTTTTTCTTTATATTGCCTTCGTACAGAATCATATATTGACCCTTATTGCTTTTACCCCACACATCTGAATGCTTACAAATCTCTAATAAGTTTTGCCTAAGTTTAACTTTTCCAAAAGTGACTTTATCAGCCTCTTTTGTCTTTTTAGAAAATATTCTTGATAACATATTTGTATACTTTTAAAGTTTATTAACTTTGAGAGAGAGAGGGAGAGAGCAAAAGAGGGAGAGAGCAAGAGAGGGAGAGAGCAAGAGAGAGAGAACCTCAAGCAGGTGTTGCACCATCAGCATAGAGACCTATGTGGGGCTGAAACTCATGGGCTGTGAGGTCATGATCTGATCCGACATCGCATGCCCAACTGGCTGAGCCACCCAGAGACCCCAAAAAGACATAACTTCTTAAATTGTTTGAGTACATCATTAAAACCAGTGGATATAAACTGGACAGTGTTTGAGAATATTTAAGACTTTTTTCTCCTAGCCACATTAGAAGTTTGGTAGAATTTGGTTGCCTTACTTTATATTCATCTTAAAGATTAGAAGATGTCCAAGTAATAGCTCTGTGATCCCTCATAAGTTGATTATGAATGAAATTAAGTGAAGAGTTTATTCACATTTACATTTAAAATAAGTAACTGAATGATTCTTTCTTATATATTTCTATGTAAATATTTTGGGCAAATGTGAGGGAAAAATCTTTAGAGTTTTCTAAAACATGTAGGTCATTTGCCAACGGGAGCTGAGGTAGCTGGGGAGTTCTACGGAGTTACTTGTCCTCTATTCAGACATCTGAATGAATGAAAGAGACAGATTAGGTCTCCTCTGGCATTGTCCTCCATAGTCATTGTCCCTGAGGGTTGCCATGTTTGGGCAGCTCAGTGACATGGGCTCATTAAGAGTGTGGAGCATCCGTTCCCCAGAGAGGTAAGCAGGGGAAGGGACTTGGTTCTCTGAGCCTGCTCAGCCACAGCTCAGAGCCAGAGCACCCTCTCACCTGGTCATAAGCATCTCATTGTCACACAGACAGGTCAAGTACTCAGGAAATCACACTGAGAGTTTGTGACTGCCTTCATCTTCCACCTCCTAGAAGCAAAGTGTAGATCTTGGTGCCACATGAAGACATGCGAAGTCATCCTGAGAAAGGGTCCTCTTTGTTAAGAAAAATTTGTGGATGACCCAGTGCTGCATAGTCAACATTTGCATTTACTGCAAACACTGATTCTACATGTTCTCATTCCTATCCCCAGAACTGTATTTAGGAAGTAACTTGGAATGGAGGTAGGGAAATAGTTTAGATCCACCAGAGAAAGTGAGAAAAGAAAAGGTGAGTAAAATGGACCTTGGTCTCTATATTACTTTTGGAATTGGCAATCAGTTTAT
The DNA here is from genome assembly GCF_003009895.1 of Hyaena hyaena. Classification (NCBI taxonomy): domain Eukaryota; kingdom Metazoa; phylum Chordata; class Mammalia; order Carnivora; family Hyaenidae; genus Hyaena; species Hyaena hyaena. The sequence goes on along the minus strand of NW_024083372.1, from coordinate 6,098 downwards.
TTTCAGTTCCAATTGTTCTTGAAACAAAAATACTGCATTCGTTTGCATATATGGTCCATTGTGAAAGGGAACAGACTATGGAAATTGACCAAATAAAAGAGCTAAATTTAAGTGTTCATTGTGATGCTAACAAGTTTTTCCCAGACATTTCATTCTATTGTAGTACATTCATTATACCTACATATGCACATGTGGAAAATAATTTAAATATTCATATTTAGGGGTAATAAAATATGTCCTTTATACATAAGTATAAAAGTATTTGATTATATGCTTCCATGTTTTCCCTTTGGTTCCTTATTGTCTGTGAAATGAAAGAATATTTGTTCTCTGTCCCTAAACTCATTGTCAGTTAATATTTTCTAAATGCTTATTTTCTCCCTTACAAGTTACCAGAATATCTAATATATATATGGAGTTTTAACATGCTATGATGAAAACTTCAACAGGGAAGTTACATTTAGTGAATCCTTTTCAATTCATATTTATTTAACTTGTTAACAAGAAATTATAATCTTCCTATGAATACATATAGCAGTGTGAGGAAGACAAAGGTAGAAGGAAATCTGAATGCTTACTTAGTTGATGAATGAGGGAATGACATGGTGTGTTGTGTGAGTGCATGTGTGTCTGTGTGTCTGCATGTGTGTCTGTGTATGCGTATGTGCGTGTGTGTGTGTGTGTGTGATTCCACTGAGGTGATGTGTGAAGTAAATTAGTTCCCATCTTCAGTCCTTGCACACGATCATGAATGGACTCCTGTATGAACACTGTTGGTGACCTCCTCAGATGCTCTTTACCTACTGATGCTCTAATCCAAAATCGATTTGTTATGAGTATGGGCTCCGAGGTTCACAACCATTCCCTTCTTGAGAGAATTGCCCTCTGCTGAAAGGGAGCCACGTTGCAGATGGTCTGGGGGTCATGGTGGGGGCAGCTCACAACCAGTGACAGACTTATGGGATGCACAAAAGGCTGCCACTGCCAAGTTAGGACAGAATCTGATGCAATTCATGCTCCAGAGCCGGGCTGTCTAATGCTTTAGTAAGTAGTCACAGGAAGCTATTCACATTTAAATTCATTAAAATTAAATAAAAGGTAAAATTCAGTTCCTAGCTAGGACATGTTTATTGCTCAGGGATGACAGGTAGAGGTGGGTATAAGTATTGGACAGTGAGGACAGAGTATTTCTACCAGCACGCATGGATGGTTCTACTGAAGAGTTCTGTCCAGCTTCTCATGGGATCAGGCTCATGCTCTGTTCCACTCGAGACCACATCCTTGCTTAGCAACATTCTCTGCTCCATTTTCCTTCCCTCACCCCGTTTATCTTGAGACCATTCCCCGAATAAACAACACGCAGTGGAATTCCTACTTCACCCTCTTTGTCCTTAGAACCTGCCCTACAACAGCGTCAGTGTCCATCAGCTCTCATTTCCTGTCTAGTGATGGCTGCACCCCTTCATTTGCTCGTCCTCCATTGTCACCGGGGGTCTGTTCTATATGTGAGGTCAGCTCAGACCTGTGAGATGGAAGCCTCATGAGAGCATTAGCAGTTCTATCCTAGCACTGAGGCTGCGGAAATCTTGGCTGCACATTTCCATGAATTATTCAGAAACTGGATAGGGCAGCGTCTATATGTCAAATATATTGGTGAATATTATACACTTGAAATATCTTAAATACAGACTTTATCTTGAGGTCTTCTGTTTTTAAAATGTGTAGTGTTCATAGTGAGCATGTAGATTGTGGAAACATATATTCATCCACTAAAATTTTATAATTTTGTGTCAGCATTCAACATTTATGGTAATCACTCTGTCTCCTTGTGTGTCAGTATTAAGAATTTAACCTCTTTCATTAGGTGCCTGTTCTCTTAATTTTTATTGTAAAATGGGTGTCTTGTGAGATATGATTTTAATTATATATATTTTTTGTTTTTAGTTATTACATAGAACGGCAATGTTTTCATTTTGTATATTCTGTTTATATTTTTTTAGATAATAACATTCGATTCTCTGTATATATATATATATATATATATATATATATATATATAACCTGTGCTTTTTTCAAGTAGCTATATTTTTATATGCAAATTATAATCTATGTATGAATTTATAAATGGGCTTGCCTGTACCATTTTATATCTAGATAGTATAAGGAACACCATTCTTTTTTTTCTTTTTCTAATTTCTGCCTTGGCATACTTTATTTATTTATTTATGTATCTATTTGTTTATTTATTATTTTTTAATAGTTTATTGTCAAATTGGTTTCCATATAACACCCAGTGCTGATCCCCACAAGTGCCCTCCTCCATTCTCATCACCCCCCTTCTTCACCCCCCAACACCCATCTGCTTTCACTTTGTTCTCAGCATTCAAGAGTCTCTCATGGTTTGCCTCCCTCCCTCTCTCTCCCAAATTATTTTTCCCCTTCTTCTCCCCCATGGTCCTCCGTTAAGTTCCTCCTAATCCTCCTATACATGCAAACATATGGTACCTGTCCTTCTCTGCCTGACTTGTTTCACTCTTCATAACACCCTCAAGGTCCATCCATGTTGCTACACATGGCCAGATTTCATTCTTTCTTATTGCCATGTAGTATTCTATGGTATAGATGAACCACATCTTCTTGATCCATTCGTCTGTTTATGGACACTTAGGCTCTTTCCATATTTTGGCTATTGTTGAGAGTGGTGCTATGAACATTGGGGTACATGTGCCCGTATGCATCGGCACTCCTGTATTCCTTGGGTCAATTCCTAGCAGTGCTATTGCTGGGTCATAGGGGAGTTCTGTTGTTAATTTTTTGAGGGAACACCACAATGTTTTCAAGAGGGGCTGCACCAGTTTACATTCCCACAGAGTCTAGGAGGGTGCCCGTTTCTCCACATCCTCTCCAGCATCTATAGTCTCCTGATTTGTTCATTTTAGCCACTCTGACCAGCGTGAGGTGGTATCTCAGTGTGGTTTTGATTTGTATTTCCCTGATGATGAGGGATGCTGATTAAGGAACACCATTCTTGCTCCTGTACCTTGGATGGACGTGTTCAATATTTCCAGCCGGTATTATTTACATAATTTGCCTCAAAGGAATCAATCTCTCTTACTGCATTCAGTCATTTGATGCTTACCAAACTTACATGATGGTTCTTAGTCTAATTTCACTATTCTTTAAATGTGGTGGGAAGGAAATGAAATGGAATATCCCATTAACCTCAGTTGAAACATCTCCTATCTCTTGGAAGATTGCTCTGTGCGGTCCACAAGCTTCAAGAGTGGTGGATGCGAAGAAGGGGAGCAGGAAGGAGCAGAGTGACCCAGATCAGCAGAAAGTACTCTTGAAATCGAGGGGAAAATACATTTTGCAGTCCAAACTTTCCCTTACCCAGTGTTACTAAGGATAATAATTTTCCTGAATTGTAATGAGAAAAATATTAAGATGATATACTATGACAGGAGTACCATAGTTCCCTCACATTTGCTCTCCAGCAAGCCACAGGAAGCAATTGTAACATACAGAGACAATGACATTCTTGTTTCTGCTTTAATGCATAACTCTTTTGCCTGATAAGTGACTCTTCAACTGAAAATCACATTCATTTTTATACACATCAGGTAGTCATTCTGCATTCTTTTATATACACTCACAAATACACATACTTACATGTATAAACGTGAAAATATAAAATCATTTATGCAAGTTCATCTCATTGGGATTATATCTATTCTCACTGCCTTCTTAGTCCTTATTGATATGTTAATGTGAAAATATATCATTGTTTTATTCTTTTTTTAATTCCTAAAAATGTTTATTTAGTTTTGAGAGAAAAAGAGAGAGAGAGAGAGAGAGAGATGAAGATACAGAATCTGAAGCAGGGCCCCAGGCTCTGAGCTGTCAGCACAGAGCCTGATGCGGAGCTCAATCCCTCCAACTGTGGGATCACAACCTGAACCGAAGTCAGATGCTCAACTGACTGAGCCACCCAGGTGACTCTCATTATTTTATTCTTTTGGTGCATTATTTTATTGTTTTTTGTTTTCCCAAGAATGAGTTACCATTTTTATTTTTGTCCTCCTTCATTTTGGTGAGTGCTGTCTTTATCATACATATTTAAAACTTTGCAGGTAATTTATTTTAACAAATGTATCTATATTTGTGCATGTGTGCATGAGACTGAAGCATGGTTTGTTTTTATTTGCTCTTCTGACCAGGTGTGAGTGAGGTGATATTCCCTGTTGTTGCACACTGAGACTGTCTCACATACCTTTTTAATTCACTAGTAGGAATTTTTTGGGTGTGCTAGACTTCAAAAGTCTTAGCAGTTTAAAAGATGTACTATAGGCCTAACCATTTGAATATGATAGAAGTGAAATAATTTGGTCTATGTATAACTATGCTTACACTGTCCTAAGCAGCTGGATGAAAATGGTCATCAGACTCGCCTGATATCTAGCAATGTGTTTAGTCCATTGTGACTAAATCTTCAAGATAGCTTCCAGAAAGTTGACAATTACCCTAATGTAGATGGATGTCTGAGATTTTTGTTTAATATCAAACTATCCTTTTCTTTATGCCTTTCCTTGTACTAGTTTAAGGTTTCCATTATAGCACACTGACCTGTCATTGCTTTCATAATGTATTTGTCTTCATGTGTATGTATTTATCTATTTGCTTATTTTGTCATAGGGAGTGACGTGAAGCATTACAGTCTGTACATAGATTTCACAATTGGTTAACTTTTAAAATGTTTATTATGATCAAAATGTTTAAAAAAATTTGTATTAAGTAGGCTCCATGCCCAATGTGGGGCTTGAACTCAAGACCCTGGGATTAAGCTTTGCATCCTCTACTGACTCAGCCAGCTAGGCACCCCCAATTAGAATGCTGATAATGAATAATCCTATATCTTCCAGGAATTTTACAAACTCTAGTTGGTAATGTGTGAAAAAGAAGCCTGCAGAAGGAAGAGGAAAGTGTTGGTCACTGTATTTTAGAGTTCTGATGAAAACTGATTCTGAACAGCCAATGAATTTTCAGAGTTCCTGTATGATGATTTGAAGTATCTTTTGACCAAAAAGTAAAGCACTGTGGTGCACCTGGGTGGCTCAGTAGGTTAAGCGTCCCACTTCAGGTCAGGATATGATCTCGTGGCTCATGAATTCTGGCCCTATATCGGGCTCTGTGCCGACAGCTCAAAGCCTGAAGTTTGCCTTGGATTCTGAGTCTCCCTCTCTCTGCTCCTCCCCCATTTGAACTGTGTGTGTCTCTCTCAAAAAATAAATAATCATTTATAATTTTTTTAAGTTAAGGAAAAGAGTAAAGCACTGTAATTGATGGTGGTGGTGTCAGGTTCACACCTACTGAATATTTCATTGTTTTGCTACCATAAATCAAAACATTTTTAATGTAATTATGACTGATGCAAAACAGGTCCATTATTTGACTTTTCTTCTATCAAATATTAATGATTTCCTTTTGCAATAAGATGCAACTAATTTGCTACAAGCTATGCCAATTTCATTGATACATCGAATAATCAAATACTTAGTAAAAACATCGCAGGGCTCTGCCACTGATATGATAGATCCACTTGCTGACAACCTTAGTTTTATGAATATTTGTTGTTGTTGTTGTTGTTAAATACTTGGTCTTAACATTAAAGGAAACATGTGGTAAGAAAGCATGGAGCAGAAAAATGGAAGTTCCTTCACTGGGTTTATCCTGCTGGGCTTCTCTGACCGGCCTCAACTCGAGCGAGTCCTCTTTGTGGTTCTTCTGATCTTCTATCTGCTCACCCTGCTGGGAAACACGACCATCATTGCACTGTCCCGCCTGGACCCACACCTTCACACTCCCATGTACTTTTTTCTCTCCAACCTAAGCTTTCTGGACCTGTGTTACACGACCAGCACTGTTCCTCAGCTCCTGGTTCATCTCAGGGGAGCAGACAAGTCTATCTCCTTTGGCGGCTGTGTAGCTCAGCTGTTCCTCACTTTAGGGTTGGGAGGCACAGAATGCGTCCTGTTAGGGGTGATGGCATTTGACCGCTACGCAGCCGTCTGCAGGCCCCTGCACTACACGGTGATCAT
>NW_024083371.1:2590-8214 GCF_003009895.1 Hyaena hyaena | reverse complement strand
CTCAGGAGCCCCTTGGTGCAACTACATCCAGGCATTGTAAACGTCACTGTGATGTTCCACGCAGCACGCTGAGTCATCCCGCACCGCTTCAGGGCACCGGTTCCATGTTTTTCTCAGAGCGAGGTATCTGGTCCACATCGGGAGAGAGCCTTGGCTAGGTTAGGGCCGCCATCAGGGGAAGCGCCAAGACCTCAGTGGCACCAGTCCTGGGATCTCTGTGGAGGGCTGAAATGAGGCTGGGTGCACTTGCCCGGGTCAGGTGTAGGGTTCTGGTGTGCCTGAGGGGTCGGGCTAGGGTTAGGGTGTGGTGGAGGGCTAGGAGTAGGGTTAGGGCCCTATAGGACGCTGTAGGGCCCTATCCGCTGGCAGTACTGTGGTGACCAGGAGGGCTGAGATGAGGGCGCATGGCACCGTCCCGGCCAGACATAGCGTTTGGCTTCCTGGACCCGTCTCCTCAGTGGGCCCGGCCACGGAGGAGCCTCCAGATGCCCATCATGCCACCGTTTCCGAGCTTGGCACATGTCGTGGTGATGTTCCTCGCTCCATGTCGAGGAAGCTGCACTGCTTCTGGGTCCCAGGTCCACAGCGTTCTTGGACCGAAGACTCAGCTCCCCAGTGGGTAGAGCCTTCTCTAGGGTTAGGGCGGTGTCCTGGGTGTGGCCAGGGCTGAAGCGGCACCATTCTCGAGATCCACGGGAGGGTTGTAATGAGGGCCCATGAGTGGGGCCGGCTCAAGTGTAGGGGTCCAGTGAGCCTTAGGAATAGGCCTAGGGTTAGGGTGTGATGGAGGGCTAGGGCTAGGATTAGGGCCTGAGCCCGGAATGTCGTAGGGCCCTATCTGCCAGCAGTAGCGTGATCCCACAGAAGGTCTGAGTTGAGAGTGCATGGAACCATGCCAGCCAGGCATAGCATTTAGCTTCCAGGACCAGCCTCCTCAGTAGACCTGGCAATGGAGGGGCCTCCAGACACCCATTGTTCCAACATATCTGGGCTCGGCGAACATCGTGGTGATGTTCTACACTCAATGCCGAGGAAGGCTAAACTGCTTCTGGCCCCCAGGCCCGTGGCATTCTCGGACCGAGGACTTGGCTCCCCATGGGTCCAGAGCCTTGCCTAGGCTTAGGGCAGCATCCTCTGGAGTGGCCGGGGCCGAAGCAACACCATCGCGCGGTCCCCCAGGGGGGCTGAAATAGGGCCCATACACAGGGCCTGCTCAGGTGTAGGGTTTCAGTGAGCCTGAAGGGTAGGGCTAGGGTTAGGGTGTGGTGGACGACTAGGGCTAGAATTTGTACCCTGGCCCGGGAGGCTCCAGGGCCCGATCCTCCAGCAGTGCCGTGGTCCACCCGGAGGGCTGAGTTGAGGGCACACGGCATGGTGCAGGCCAGGCTGAGTGTTTGGATTCCAGGGCCTGCTGTTTTGGTTGGCCCGTCCTCAGTGGGGCCTCCAGACATCCACGTGCCATCGTTTCTGGGCTCAGCGAATGTCGTGGTGATGTTCCAGGCCCCATGCTGAGGATGCGTGCACCACTTCTGGGCCCCGGGTCTGCGGCGTTCTCAGACCAAGCACTCGTATCCCCAGTGGGCCAGAGCCTTGGCTAGAGTTAGGGCAGCATCTGGGGGAGAGGTCAGGGCCGAAGCAGCACCAGTACCGCGATCTCCTGGGAGGGCTGAAATGAGGGCCCATGCGTGGTGCTGGCTCAGGTGTAGGGTTCAGGTGAGCCTGATGGGTAGGGCTAGGGTTAAAGTGTGGCAGAGGGCTAGGGTTAAAGTGTGGCAGAGGGCTAGGGTTGAAGTGTGGTGGAGGGCTAGGGTCAGGGCCTGAACACGGGACGCTCCTGGGCCTGATCCGCCGGGAGTGCTGTGCTGAGTTGAGGGCACATGGCAGGGTGCCGGCTGGCCTGGCTTATTGTTTGTATTCCAGGGCCCTTCCCCGCAGTGGTCCCAGCTATAGTGAGGCCTCTGGAATCCCATCGTGCCGCTGTTTCCGGGCTGGGCTAACGTCGTGCTGATGTTCAACGCTCCATGCTGAGGAAGACTGCCCCGCTTCTGGTCCTTGGGTTCTCCGAGTTCTTGGACCAAGGACACAGCTCCCCATGGGGCCAGAGCTTTGGCTAGGGTTAGGGTGGCGTCCAGGGGAGCGGCCAGGGTCGAAGTGTCACCAACACCACGATCTCCTGGGACGCCTGAAAACAGGTCCCCTGCGCGAGGCTGGCTCAAGTGTAGGGTTCCAGTGAGCCTAATGGGTAGAGCTAGGGTTAGGGCCTGAGCCCAGGATGTTCCATGGCTTGAACTGCCTGCAGTGCTGTGCTCCACCCAAAGGGCTAGTNGTTAGGGTTAGGGTTAGGGTTAGGGTTAGGGTTAGGGTTAGGGTTAGGGTTAGGGTTAGGGTTAGGGTTAGGGTTAGGGTTAGGGTTAGGGTTAGGGTTAGGGTTAGGGTTAGGGTTAGGGTTAGGGTTAGGGTTAGGGTTAGGGTTAGGGTTAGGGTTAGGGTTAGGGTTAGGGTTAGGGTTAGGGTTAGGGTTAGGGTTAGGGTTAGGGTTAGGGTTAGGGTTAGGGTTAGGGTTAGGGTTAGGGTTAGGGTTAGGGTTAGGGTTAGGGTTAGGGTTAGGGTTAGGGTTAGGGTTAGGGTTAGGGTTAGGGTTAGGGTTAGGGTTAGGGTTAGGGTTAGGGTTAGGGTTAGGGTTAGGGTTAGGGTTAGGGTTAGGGTTAGGGTTAGGGTTAGGGTTAGGGTTAGGGTTAGGGTTAGGGTTAGGGTTAGGGTTAGGGTTAGGGTTAGGGTTAGGGTTAGGGTTAGGGTTAGGGTTAGGGTTAGGGTTAGGGTTAGGGTTAGGGTTAGGGTTAGGGTTAGGGTTAGGGTTAGGGTTAGGGTTAGGGTTAGGGTTAGGGTTAGGGTTAGGGTTAGGGTTAGGGTTAGGGTTAGGGTTAGGGTTAGGGTTAGGGTTAGGGTTAGGGTTAGGGTTAGGGTTAGGGTTAGGGTTAGGGTTAGGGTTAGGGTTAGGGTTAGGGTTAGGGTTAGGGTTAGGGTTAGGGTTAGGGTTAGGGTTAGGGTTAGGGTTAGGGTTAGGGTTAGGGTTAGGGTTAGGGTTAGGGTTAGGGTTAGGGTTAGGGTTAGGGTTAGGGTTAGGGTTAGGGTTAGGGTTAGGGTTAGGGTTAGGGTTAGGGTTAGGGTTAGGGTTAGGGTTAGGGTTAGGGTTAGGGTTAGGGTTAGGGTTAGGGTTAGGGTTAGGGTTAGGGTTAGGGTTAGGGTTAGGGTTAGGGTTAGGGTTAGGGTTAGGGTTAGGGTTAGGGTTAGGGTTAGGGTTAGGGTTAGGGTTAGGGTTAGGGTTAGGGTTAGGGTTAGGGTTAGGGTTAGGGTTAGGGTTAGGGTTAGGGTTAGGGTTAGGGTTAGGGTTAGGGTTAGGGTTAGGGTTAGGGTTAGGGTTAGGGTTAGGGTTAGGGTTAGGGTTAGGGTTAGGGTTAGGGTTAGGGTTAGGGTTAGGGTTAGGGTTAGGGTTAGGGTTAGGGTTAGGGTTAGGGTTAGGGTTAGGGTTAGGGTTAGGGTTAGGGTTAGGGTTAGGGTTAGGGTTAGGGTTAGGGTTAGGGTTAGGGTTAGGGTTAGGGTTAGGGTTAGGGTTAGGGTTAGGGTTAGGGTTAGGGTTAGGGTTAGGGTTAGGGTTAGGGTTAGGGTTAGGGTTAGGGTTAGGGTTAGGGTTAGGGTTAGGGTTAGGGTTAGGGTTAGGGTTAGGGTTAGGGTTAGGGTTAGGGTTAGGGTTAGGGTTAGGGTTAGGGTTAGGGTTAGGGTTAGGGTTAGGGTTAGGGTTAGGGTTAGGGTTAGGGTTAGGGTTAGGGTTAGGGTTAGGGTTAGGGTTAGGGTTAGGGTTAGGGTTAGGGTTAGGGTTAGGGGGAAGCTGAGGGGCAGGCCTAGGGTTAGGCTGTGGCAGAATGCTAGGGCTAGGGTTAGGGTTAAGATTAGGGTTAGGGTTAGGCTTAGCGTTAGGGTTAGGGTTAGGGTTAGGGTTAGGGTTAGGGTTAGGGTTAGGGTTAGGGTTAGGGTTTGATCCCAGAAGGCTCCAGATGCTGAGATCTAAGCAGTGCAGTGCTTTATCCAGAAGGCTGTGTTGAGGATGCATGGGAGGATGCAGTCTGCCTTTGGCTTTTGGTTCCAAGGCCAGCCTTCTCTCTTGCTAATTTAACGTTGGGCATGAGGACTCACGTGTTACAGCTCCATACTGGCTTGAAAATGATATGGTGATGTTCCATATTTCATGCTGAGGAAGCCTGCACCATACTCGACCCCATTTCCCTGGTGTTCTGAGACCTAGTTTTTGGGACCCCAAGAGGAGTCAGCCTTAGCTAGGGTTAAGGTCCAATCCTGGGTGGTAATGCAGGCAGAAGTGACACCAGCCCCATGATCTCCCTTATGGTCTGAATTGAGGTCCCGTGCACTAGTGTGTCTCCAGTGTAAGGTCACATTTAGAATGGGGAGTTAGGAGCAGGGTTATGATTAGGATTAGGGTTAGGGTTAGAGATAGGTTTAGTGTAAGATCTCAGGATGATCCAGCTTCTAATCAACCCAGCAGTGCAGTGATCTCCCAGGAGGAGTGAGTTGAAAGGTTAGGGTTAGGTTTAGGTTTAGGGTTAGGATTAGGGTTAGGGTTGGATCCCTGGAGGCTCCAGGTGCTGAATTCCCAGCAGTGCTGTGATCAACCTGGAGGACTGAGTTGAGGGCTCATGGGATGTTGCCAGCTAGGCTTAGTTTTGGGTTTAAGGGCACACTTCCTCTGTGTGCCCAGCCATGGTTGGGTCCCAGGACACCACATGTGTACCTGTTCCGGGCTTTGAGAATATCATGGTGATGTTCCATGTTCCATGTTGATGAAGCCTTCAATGATTCTTGGTCCCTTGTCAGTAGTGTTCTCAGCTTAAGTACTCGGGTCACCATGGGCACAGAACCTTGGCCAGGGGTAGCGTTCCTTCTAGGGGAGTCACCAGGGCAGAAGCGGCACCAGTCCCGTGATCTCTCTTGAGGGCTGAAATGAGGACACATTAGCAGGTGTGGGTTCAATATAGGGTTTACGTTTAGAGGTAGGGCCAAGGGTAGGAGTAGGGTTAGGATTAGGTGTAGGGTTGTGTTAGGGTTAGGCTTAGATCCCAGGTGTCTCCAGGCACTGAACCCCCAGTAGTGCAGGGGTCTTCCTGGAGGGCTGAATTGAGGGCCTTTGGGAGGGTGCAGGTCAGCCTTCGGCTTTGGCTTCTAAGACCGGTGTCCTCTTTGGGGTAGGTTACAGGAGGGCCTCAGGAGATCTCTCATGCAGCTGCATCCATGTTTTGGGAATGGCATGGTATGTTTCTTGTGCCGTGCTGAATCATCCTGCACCACTTTTGGGACCCAGGTGCGTGGTTTTCTCAGACCAAGGAATTGAGTCCCCATGGGAAAGAGAGTCTTGGCTAGGGTTAGTCTTCTGTCCAAGGGAGTCACCAGGGCAGGAGAGATACCAGACCCTTGATCTCTTTGGATGGCTGAAATGAGGGCAATGAACGGGGCCTGCTTAGGTGTAGGATTCCAGTGAGTATTAAGGGTAGGGCTAGGGTAAGAGTTAGGGTTAGGGTTAGAGTAAGATCCTAGGACCCTCCAGGAACGGATCC
>NW_024083371.1:0-1203 GCF_003009895.1 Hyaena hyaena | reverse complement strand
GTGCCATCTGGCTTAGACTTTGGGTTCCAAGGCAAGCCTTCTCCTTGGGCTAGGTTACACTTAGACCTCAGGACACCCCTAATGCAGCTCCATCTGGGCTTGGAAAAGGCACAGTGATCCTCGAAATTCCATGCCAAATAATTCTGCACCACTCCTGGGCCCCATGTCTCTGTTTTTCTGAGACCAAGAAATTGATTCCCCATGAGAGACAGCCTGGCTAGGGTTACGGTTCCATCCAGGGGAGTCGCCAGGGCAGAAATGACACAATCCTCCTGATCTCCCTGGAGGACTGAAATGAGGACCCACACAGGCATGTGTCTTACGTGTAGTGTCACGTTTAGAGCGAGTGCTAGGTGTACAATTACAGTTAGATTTACACGTTAGTGTTGGTGTAAGATCCCAGAACAATCCAGGATCTAATCAGCCAGCAGTGCAGTAATTTCCCCATAGGGTTGTGCTGAGAGCACAAGGGACGTTGGCGATCATGCTTAGTGTTTGGGTTCAAGGCCCAGCCTCCTCTGTGGGTAAGGCTTTGGTGGCGCCTCACACCACCCCTTGTGCAGCTCGATCCAGGCTTTGTTAATGTCATGGTATTGTTCCATGTTCCATGCTGATTAAGTCTCACCACTTCTGGTTTTCTCAGACCTCGGCATTGGGTCTCCGTGGGGAGAGAGCCTTGACTAGGGTTAGGGTCCCCTCCAGTGGTGTACCCAAAGTAGAATTAATACCAATACCATGATCTTTCTGGAGGTCTGAAATGAGGGCCCATGCATGGGTGCAGTTCACATGCAGGGTCATGTTTAGAGTGAAGGTTAGGCGTAAGGTTAGGGTTAGGTTTAGGTTCAGGGTTAATATGAGTAACAACAGAGGACGATCTAGGAAATGATTACTCAGCAGTGCAGTGTTCTCCCCAGAGGGGTGAGTCGAGGGCGCATGGGAAGTTGCTGGTCAGGCTTAGTATTTGGGTTCAAGCTCTGCCTCCTCTCGGGCCAGGCTACTGTTGCGCCTTAGGACACCCCTTGTTCACCTCAATTCAGGCTTTTAAAATGTCATGGTGATGTTCCATATAGATTAAGCATGTATTGCTTCTGGGCCCCATGTCCCTGGTTTTCTGAGACTAGGAAATTGGGTCCCAAAGGGGAGAGAGCCTTGGCTAGGGTAAGGGTTCCATCCAGAGAAGTTGCCAGGGCAGAAGCGACACCA
>NW_024083370.1:7132-8228 GCF_003009895.1 Hyaena hyaena | reverse complement strand
CTCCCTCTCTCTCTGACCCTCCCCTGCTCACGCTGTCTCTCTCTCTCTCCTAGAAATAAATAAAACATTTAAAAAAAAAAAAGAGAGAGAGAGAGTCTCTCTTAAAAAAATAAATAAATAAAAAATAATAAAATAAAAATTTTGCACCACCTGGGTGACTCAGTCTGTTGAGTGGCTGACTCTTGACTTCAGTTCAGGTCATGATCCCAAGGTCATGACATGGAGCATCACATCAGGCTCTGTGCCAAGCATGGAGCCTATTTGGGAGTCTCCCTCTCCCTCTGCCCCTCTCCCCCACCCATGCTCTGTATCTCTCTAAAAAAATTTTTAAATTTATATGGAGGTGTGCCTGGTTGATTCAGCAGGTAGAACATGCAACTCTCAATCTCAGGGTTATGAGTTCAACCCCATATCAGACAAGGAGCCTAATTAATTAATTAATAATAAAATTTATATGGAGATACAAAGAACCCAGAGCAGAGTCTCTCACACACACAGACACACAAAGCAATCAGGAAAAAAGTAAAAATGGAGAAATTTACACTACCTCATTTCAAGTCTTACTATTACGTTTAATAATCAAGGCAGTAGAAGTATATAGTCATACAGCTCAATGGCAAAGAATAGAAAGTCCAGAAAGAGACTCACACATATGGTCAACTAATTTTTGTCAACTGGCCAAGGTGATTAATAGGGAAAGGATATTCTTCTCAATAAATGATGCTAGAACAACTGTGTACCCCTAAGCAAAAACAAAAAAAAAACCACCTTGACTATTACCTCATACTAATTAAAAAGATTAACTTTAGATTGATTATAGACTTAAACACAAGGCCAAAACTGTAGTTTCTTAAGAATAAAGACTTGGGGCGTCTGGGTGGCTTAGTCAGTTAAGCGTCAACTTTCGCTTAGGTCATGATCTCGCGGTTCGTGGGTTCGAGCCCCGCGTCGGGCTCTGTGCTGACTGCCCGCTCAGAGCCTGGAGCCTGTTTCAATCTGTGACTCCCTCTCTCTCTGACCCTCCCCTGCTCACGCTGTCTCTCTCTCTCTCCTAGAAATAAATAAAAAAAAAAAACATTAAAAAAAAAAACTAAAA
>NW_024083370.1:0-1336 GCF_003009895.1 Hyaena hyaena | reverse complement strand
GGGCTCTGTGCTGACTGCCAGCTCAGAGCCTGGAGCCTGTTTCAGAGTCTGTGTCTCCCTCTCTCTCTAACCCTCCCCTGCGCACGCTGTCTTTCTCTCTCCTAGAAATAAATAAAAAACATTAAAAAAATTTTTTTTAACTTTTTAAAATATATAAACATTAAAAAATAAAAAATAAATAAAATCTTTTTTAAAAAGCAATAATCAATGAAACCAAAAGTTGGTTCTTTTAAAAGAGTAACAAAATTGACAAACCTAGCTAGACTGACCAAGAAAAAACACAAGTTATTAAAATCATAAATGACAGAAATAAAAAGAATCAGGGGCAACTGGATGGCTCAGTTGGTTAAATGTCCGACGTCAGCTCAGGTCATGATCTCACAGTTTATGAGATCTGCATTGGGCTCTGTGCTGACAGCTCAGAGGCTGGAGCCTGCTTCAGATTCTGCATCTCCCTCTCTCTCTCTGCCCCTCCCCTGCTTACACTCTGTCTCTCAAAAATGAAAAAACATTAAAAAAATTTTTTTAAAGAATCATAAGAAAATACTATGAACAATGTATAACAAATTAACTAATGTAGGTGAAATGGACAAATTTTTATAAACACACTAAAGACCAAAACTGATTCAAGAAGAAATAGAAAATCCAAACAGACCTACAATAAGAGATTGATTCAGTCATCAAAAACCTCCCAACAACAATAAAAAAAATTCAGGACTAGAGGACTTCACAGTTTCTACTAAACCTTTCTAACAAACACTTAAGGAAGAATTGGCACCAATCCTTCTCAAAATATTCTGAAAAATAGAAGGGAAAATATTTCCTAACTCATTCTATGAGACCAACATTACCTTGATACCAAAGCTAGACAAAGATATCACAGTAAAAGAACTACAGAGCAAATCCTTTATGAATAAAGATGCAAAAATCCTCAGCAAAATACTAGCAAACTAAATTCAGCAGCATGTCAAAAGAATTCTACATCACAACGAAGTGGTATTTATCCCAAAACCATTAAATTGGGAAAGGACAGTCTTTTTAAAAAATGGTTCTGAGATGGGGCACCTGGATGGCTCAGTCGGTTGGATGCCTGACTTTTCATCTCAGCTCAGGTCCTGATCTCAATTTGAGATTGAGCCCCACATCAGGCTCCATGATGACAACTCAAAGCCTGCTTAAGATTCTCTCTCTCAGACTCTTGAATGCTGAGAAACAAACTGAGGACTGATGGATGTGGAGGGGGAGGAGGGAGATGGGCATGGAGGAGGGCACTTGTGGGGATGAGCACTGGGTGTTATACGGAAACCAATTTGACAATAAACTATTTGTAAAAAAA
>NW_024083369.1:6025-8232 GCF_003009895.1 Hyaena hyaena | reverse complement strand
CCTGTCAATGAGACGGGGATAATAATGCGAATTCTAAACAATAATAAAATTAAATGTGGAGTACACTGAACTTTTGTATTGTTTGGATTTTTTTTTAACATTTATTCATTTTTTTTAATGTTTACTCATTTTTGAGAGAGAGAGAAACTGACAGACAGACAGAAACAGAGCATGAGTGGGGAGGGGCAGAGAGAGAGGGAGACACAGAATCTAAAGCAGGCTCCAGGCTCCAAGCTGTCAGCACAGGGCAAGATGCGGGGCTCAAACCCACGGACTGGACCGCGAGGCATGACCTGAGCTGAAGTTGGACGCTCGACCAACTAAGCCACCCAGGCGCCCCAACATCTATTAATTTTTGAGAGACAAAGAGAGACAGAGCACGAGGAGAGGAGGAGCAGAGAGGGAGACAGAATTTGAAGCAGGCTCCAGGCTCTGAGCTGTCAGCACAGAGCCCAATGAGGGGCTTCAACTCACAGGCTGCGAGATCATGACCTGAGCTGAAGTCTGATGCTTAACCAACTGAGCCACCCAGGCCCCCCTTGTTTGAATTATTTATAAGGACAATATACTGCATTTGCAATTTTTTAAAATATTTTTTTAATTTATTTCTAGGAGAGAGAGAGAGAGAGACCGCGTGTGCAGGGGAGGGTCAGAGAGAGAGGGAGATACAGACTCCGAAATAGGCTCCAGGCTCTGAGCTGGGAGTAAGCACAGGGTCCGACGCGGGGCTCGAACCCACGAACTGCGAGATCATGACCTAAGCGAAAGTTGGATGCTTAACTGACTAAGCCACCCGGGCGCCCCTGCATTTGCAATTTAAAAAGCAAAAAGAGGGGTGCCTATGTGGCTCAGTCAGATAAGCATGTGACTCAATATCAGCTCAGGTTGTAGTTGAGCTCTGCACTGACAGCATGGATGCTGCTTGGGATTCTCTCTCTGTCCCTCCCCTGCTTGTGCTCTCTCTCACTCTCTCAAAAAATAAAAATCAAAAAGAAAGGGGCACCTGCCTGGCTTAGTCGGTAGAACATGTGACTCTTGATCTTGGGGTCGTGAGTTTGAGCCCCATGATGGGTGTGGAGCCTACTTTAAAAAAATAAATTAAAAAAACTTTTAATAAATAAATAAATATTGTGGAATGATTACCACAAGTTTAATGAACAACTAATCACCTCACATAGAAATATTTTTTCTTATGATGAGAACTTTTTTAAAAAATTTTTATTTATTTCTGGGAGGGAGGGAGGGAGAGAGAGAGAGAGAGAGACAGCATGAGCAGGGGAGGGGCAGGGAGAGAGAGGGAGACAGATCTGAAGCAGGCTCCAGGCTCTGAGCTAGCTGTCAGCACAGAGCCTGATGCGGGGCTGGAACCCATGAACTGTGAGATCATGACCTGAGCCAAAGTGGGACGCTTAACCGACTGAGCCACCCAGGTGCCCCTATGATGAGAACTTTTGTTTTAAATATTTTTTTAATGTTTTATTTATTTCTGAGAGACAGAGAGACAGCGTGAGCAGGGGAGGGCCAGCAAGAGAGGGAGACACAGAATCTGAAAAAGGCTCCAGGCTCTGAGCTAGCTGTCAGCACAGAGCCCGATGCAGGGCTCGAACCCACGAACCGTGAGATCATAATCTGAGCCGAAGTCGGACGCTCAACTGACTGAGCCACCCAGGGGCTCCATGATGAGAACTTTTAAGATGTACTCCGCTGGAAGCTTTCAAATATATGAGACAATATTGTTAACTGTATCACCATGCTGTATATTATATCCTCAAAACTTACACATCATATAAATGGAAGATTTTACCTTTTGTCCACCTTCATCCATTTTCCCCATCCCCCCAAAAAAAGATTTTCAATTATTTATTTATTTATTTTTAAGTGTTTTATTTATTTATTTTGAGAGAGAGAAAGGGAGAGAACAAGCAGGGGAGGGGCAGAGAAAAAGGGAGAGAGAAAACCCCAAACAGGCTGGGTCCTGTTAGCACAGAGCATGATGTAGGGCTTGAACTCACAAATTCTGAGATCATGACTTGAGCCAAAGTCTCATGATCAACTGAGTCACCCAGGGGCCCCCAAAATAAGATTATTTAAAACAAAATGTGGCCTCACCTATCTACTTGCCTCACAGAGTTGCTGTAAATAGAATTGGGAGTGTGTGTGTGTGTGAGTGTGAGTATGTGTGTGTGTGTGTGTGTGTGTGTGTGTGT
>NW_024083369.1:0-2166 GCF_003009895.1 Hyaena hyaena | reverse complement strand
CAGAGGCTGGTGTTGAGGGGACTCTGCAGACTGTGGGCAGAGAGCCGAAGAGGAAGGCTATGAGAGCAGCCCCCCCACCCCCCACCCCCCTCCCCCCACCCCCCTCCATCCTGTGGCAGTCACTCCATCTCCTGCTGTATTAATTACCCCTGATCAGCCTACACCACCTGCCTGGCAGCACTGCTTACCTCTGGCCTGCGAGGCAGAGAGCAAGCTGCCTCAGAGGTACACGTGCTAAGGACTGGAAGGAGACAGGCCTTACTGCTGCCAGTGCGGCAGTGGCAGTAACCAAACTTTAGCAGGGTGTCATTGTTCAGCTGGTGTTTGCTCCCTTTGTTTCCCGCTCCAAAGCTCTGAAACCAAAAAAGACAAATAAAAGCTGAAAAGCCCTCTCCTGATGGTAACAACAATCATGTCTAACCTCAGTGGGGTGCTCCCTGTGTGCCAGGGCCTGCTCTGAGCCCTTTACAAGCCCATCTCCTTTATTCACCATAACCCTGTAAAGGGTTCTGAGCACTCCCATTTTAAAGATGGGGAAACCAAGGCACACGGCCAGTCAATGGCAGAGTCAGAATTCGAACCCAAGTTGGTGCCATTTCTAGGCCTGCAACGTTAGCCTCTTGGCTATGTTGCCTCCTAAAGTATTAGCACTGAACTCACTATATTCAGAATCTCCGCACGGCTGACATCTTTCAGCCTAACCTTATTTCCAGGTCGAGAAACCTGTGTGAAACCGAATAAAGGAAACTTTATTTAAAATGGCGTCAGAAGGCCAGAAAGGGGATGTCTCACAACCTCTTAAATTGCAGACCTCGGGGCGCCTGGTTGGCTTAGTCGGTTAAGCGTCCGACTTTCGCTTGGGTCGTGATCTCGCGGTTCGTGGGTTCGAGCCCCGCTCGGGCTCTGTGCTGACTGCCAGCTCGGAGCCTGGAGCCTGTTTCAGTCTGTGACTCCCTCTCTCTCTGACCCTCCCCTGCTCACGCTGTCTCTCTCTCTCCTAGAAATAAATAAAAACATTTTTTAAAAAATCGCAGACCCCAACAGGAAGAGGTCTATCTTGCATTCTCCACAGGAGGAAGCGTATACTTCACCACCCCAGCAGGAAGAAGAAAGATTTCCTCCTCCTCCAAGCAACAGCCCAGCCAATGAGAGACTGTCACAACTCAGCCAATGAGAAATCACAACACTTCAAACTCCTAGTTTGCTCCAATGGACTTTCAGTTTACAACAGCCCCTCCCACCTCTCCACCTTCCTCTGTGAAAGGTGGTTCCTCTCATTCTCCGGACCCGTGTTGATTTGCCGCAGCTTGCTTGTCCTGAATTGCAATTCTCTATTATTCCTGAATAAACCTATTTTGCAGGCAAAATAACTGACAATTTTATCATTGAGGTTAACACGGCTGGGGGTGGGGGGAGCGGAGGCATCTGGTTGTTCATTTGGGTAAACAACCAACTCTTGATTTTGGCTCATGATCTCACAGGATGGTGAGTTCCAGTCCTGAGTCAGGCTCTGCGATGAGAATGCAGAACTTTCTTGGGATTCTTTCTCTCTGCCCCTCCCCTGCTCCTGTGCTCCCTCTCTCAAAATGAATACATAAACTTAAAAAATCAAAAAACAACCCAAAGGGTGGGGAGGGGGAAGGTCAAGGTCAAAGTTTAATCCTTATCCTCCAAATGTATCCCAGTCTTTCCGTCTATCTCCATCTCCAGCGCTCTTGTTCATTCTAGTCCATCTGTCACTGTCACCTCTGCCTGGACCCAACAATAGTTCAACTCTTCGCAGCCCCCTCCCCCCTTTTTTAAAGTAATCTCTATGCCCAATTTGGGGCTTGAACTCAACACTGGGATCTAGAGTTGCGTACTCTTACTGACTGAGCCAGCCGGGCACTTTCTGAGGCAAACCCTTTTAAGTGAAAAATTACATCCTAATTTAAGTACTCTCTGATGCCAAATGTGACCTTTTAAAAGAATAACAACAATTGGGGCGCCTGGCCGGCTCGGTAGAGCACGTGACTCTTCATCTCAAGGTTGTCAGAATTCCAAGTCCCAACTTAGGCCTAAAGCTTACTTAAAAAATAAAAAATAGGGGCGCCTGGGTGGCTTAGTCGGTTAAGCGTCCGACTTTCGCTTAGGTCATGATCTCGTGGTTCGTGGGTTCGAGCCCCG
>NW_024083368.1:0-8257 GCF_003009895.1 Hyaena hyaena | reverse complement strand
TTAGGATTCTCTCTTCCTCTCTCTCTGTCCCTCCCCTGCTTGCACATGCTGTATTTCTCTATAAATAAATAAATAAATAAATAAATAAATAAATAGTGCATGCTCTATTTCCCTCAAAACAAACAAACAAGCTTAAAAAAAGAAACAGTTGGGGCACCTGGGTGGCTCAGGTCATCATCTCATGGTTTGTGAGTTGGAGCCCCACATCAGGCTCTGCGCTGTCAGCACAGAATGAAAACAAGAAAAGAAAAAAAATTTTTTTAAAAAGAGAAGAGATGCTTTTTTAAAAACTAACAAAAACCCCCAGAAAAAATCGTCACCATGCTG
The DNA here is from genome assembly GCF_003009895.1 of Hyaena hyaena. NCBI lineage: Eukaryota > Metazoa > Chordata > Mammalia > Carnivora > Hyaenidae > Hyaena > Hyaena hyaena. Next base: position 7,930 of record NW_024083368.1, on the reverse strand, counting down.
TATGTTACATCCCAATGACTTATTTATTTATAACTGGAAGTTTGTACCTTTTGACCACCTTTACCCAATTCACACATACCTGTCCCCATCCTGCCTCTGGCTACCACTAATCTGTTCTCTGTATCTATGAGCTTGGCTTTTTGTTTTTGTTTTGTTACTATTGTTTTTTAGATTCCACATATAAGTAAGATTGTACATTATTGTCTTTCTCTTTCTGATTCATTTTGCTTAGAATAATGCCCTGAAACTTCATCCATGTTGTTGCAAACAGCAAGATTTCATTCTTTTTATGGCTAAATAATATTCCATTATATAATATTGCCAAACCTAAATAAAATTGCCAGTTATTTTACCAGCAAAATGAGTTTATTAGGGAATAGCAGAAGAATGCAATTTGGACAAGCAAATTATGGTAAACCACAGGCAAGCCCAAAGAGGTAAAGGAAAAGTCACCTCTTACTATGTTTTAGGAGGAAATTGGGGAGGGTTGTTTCAATCAAAATTCTCTGGAAAAGAATAAGAATCTGAGATCGTGCTGGTTTCTTTTTGGCTTCAGGTGGTGGTTACTGTGTTGTTGCTGGGGCAGAAAGAGATCGTCCTTTTTTGTCTTAAAAGCAGGTGATAAAAGTCCAGTGTGAAAAGTATCTTCCTTCTTGCAGTACAGTGCAGGCTGCCAGGAGTGGTATGTGTGAGAGAGCTCCCCCTTCAGGGCTTCCTGACTCCTTTTCTTTTTTTTAAGCTCGACCTGCAACAAAGAGCCTAAACTCACCACCTGGAGATAAAGAGAGTCCTATGCTTATGGACTGAGCCAGCCAGGTGCCCATCCTGACTCCATTAAATAAAGTTTTTTTTACTCATTTTTACAATATATGCCACATTTTCTTTATCCATTCTTCCATCTATTGACACCTAGGTTGTTTCCCTATCTTGGCTATTATAAATAATGCCACAGTGAACATAGGACTGAACATATCTTTTCAAGTTAGTGTTTTCATTTTCTTTGGATTAATACCCAGAAGTACAATTACTAGATTGTATGGTATTTCTCTTTTTAATTTTTTGAAGAACCTCCATACTGTTTTCCATAGTGGCTGCACCAGTGTGCATTCCCTCTGACAGTGCACACAGGTTCCCTTTTCTCCACGTCCTTGCCAACACTTGTGATTTCTTGTCTTTTTGATGATAGCTATTCTGACAAGTGGGAAATGATATCTCACTGTGGTTTTGATTTGCCTCTCCCTGATGATTAGTGATGTTGGGCAACTTTTCATGTACCTGTTGGCCAGTTGTGTGTCATTATTCAAAAAAAGCCTCTTCAAATCTTCTAGCTATTTTTAAAACCATATTGTATGTTCTTTTGCTGTTGAATTGAATGAGTTCTTTATGTATTTTGGATATTAATCACTCATCAGATATGTGATTTACAAGTATTTCCTCCCATGCAGTAGTTTACCTTTTCATTTTGTTGATGGTTTAGTTTGTTGGGCAGCAGCTTTTTAGTTTGACACAGTGTAGTTTGTTTATTTTTGATTTTATCACTTTTGCTTTTCGTGCTGGATTCAAAAAGACTGATGTTAAGGAACTTAACTGCCTATGATTTCTTTTAGGAGTTTTATGCTTTCAGGTCTTATGTTCAAGTCTTTAATCCATTTTGAGTTTATTTTTGTGTATGGTGTAAGACAGGGTTCCAGTTTCATTCTTTTGCACATAGCTGTCCAGTTTTCCCAAAACCATTTACTCAAGAAAATGTTCCCTCCCCACTCTATATTCTTGCCTTCTTTGTTGTAAATTAATTGACCATATATGCATGGGTTTACCTCTGGGTCCTCTATTCTGTTTCATTGATCTAAATGTCTGCTTTTATGCCAGTACTATATTGTTTGATGACTATAGCTTTGTAATATAGCTTGAAATCAGAAAGCATGATATCTCCAGCTTTGTTCTACTTTCTCAAGATTGCTTTGGCTATTTAGGGTCTTCTGTGGTTCTATACAGATTTTAAGATTTTCTATTTCTGTGAAAAATACCATTGAAATTTGGTCAGGATTGCATTGACTCTATAACAGTATTAATTCTTGCAACCCATGAACATAGAATATCTTCCCATTTATTTGTGTCATTTCTTCAATTTTTTCCATAAACATCTTAGACTTTAGAGTATAGGTCTTTCACTTCCTTGATTAAATTTATTCCTAGTTCTTATTGCCTGTTCTGCTTTAATCTAGTACATTTCCCATCCTATTCCCAGGAAAAATAATCACAACCATATTCTTTAGGAAATTCTTCACAAAGAACCAAAAATATTTCCCTAGAAAATTAGACTTCCAGACTCTCTGGTGAAAAAAATCTGCCCTCCTGATTGTTTCCAAACACTGATCTTGCCCTCCTCAGGCTCAAAGAAATAACCCATGATTTACTGGGGGAGCAGGCTTGTCTTTGCAGCTTCCCCGGTGTTCTACCCACTTAGTGCGGCCTGGAAGGTGTCTGATGACTCCTACCGACTTGTGATGTTTTGTCTTTCAGAACCAGAGGCAGGAGAAGTGTCCCCTCCAGTCGGTGCTGGTGTCAACAGCAACAGCTGGACCTTTAAATATGGACCAGGCAACCCCAAACAATCTGGTCCCGGTGAGTTGCCAGACAAATTCATTATCCCAGGATCTCCTGCAATCATCTCCATCCGGCAGGAGCCTACTAACAGCCAAATTGACAAAAGTGACTTCATAACCTTCGGCAAAAAGGAGGAGACCAAGAAAAAGAAGAAAAAGAAGAAGGGTAACAAGACCCAGGAAAAAAAAGAGAAAGGGAACAGCACGACTGACAACAGTGACCAGTGAGGTCATCCCATGGAAACAAGCCACTTAGCCAGTTTTTGTAATAATGGCAAATCTCTCCCATGTAGCAACTCCCCACTCCTTTCTCCTATCTCCATGAGCCCTCTCTTATAGACCTCAGAAATCTGCAGAAAGTTCCCTGTGTCTGTGTAGATCACATTTAACAGGTTTTGTCTTAAAAGCTTTACTAAGTCTGGTGTTAACTCTTTCTCTCCACTCTGGCTTGTTTTCAGAACCTAAAAAGCAGACCCAAGTTTCCTTTCTCCTCCGCCGCAAAGGAGAGGCTTCCCAGCCCCGCCAGTGAGAGGTTGGACTCTCTGCCCTGTGCTCCGGGGATCCTGTCTTGATGACATTTGCAGGGCAGGCTCAAAGGTTTTGAGATTGAGCAGCTTGGGTGTCTGTGGCCACTGGGTTTGTGTGGTCACCGGGGTGCGTGAGTGCCAGACGTCATCGGCTGGGATGGGCCAGATGAGACTAGTTGGTGCAAGGAGGGCTGGGAAACAAAGACAAAGAAACAGTGGGAGTTGCCAATCCAGGGGGACCGTGAAAATAAAAGGGACCAGACTTTCTAAATCTTAAAACTCAAGAGGCAGTGGCCACCCTCTCGCAGACAAAACCAGACAAAACCACCCCCGCTGACAAGGCTGTGGGCTGTGGTGTCTTTATCCCTAAAACCTGCATTCCACCTACAAGCCAACAGTTCAGTGTTGAACGGGGGCCAACCAGGGCACCAGAGGCAGATCTGATGTGTTTGCGTGCGTCCTTGTGCTCACTTTATTAAAAATTCTTTTGCACACAATGTCTATGAAAAGGCGAGATCCTTTTCCAACACATATGCAAAAGCAGAAGCAAAAGAAAACCCCAACACCTCACTTTATGCTCTTTGTTGTTTGATAGATTTATTTAAAAAAGAGAAACTCTATGACTATAAATCTTTAAAGAGAAATATGATGAGTCCCCCTCAACTCCTCAAAAGAGAATCCAGTCTACAGCCATTTAAATGATCATTGCTGCTACAGAAGTGCTTTAAGAGAATTGCCTGAAACATCTGTATTATACTGGCCACCTGCCACTCACAGCTTTACTCTTTCAGGTCACTCTGGGGCTGCCTCTTGCATGTATTAATTACTAAATAAAAGGATCTTTCTCTCTCTCTTTTCTAAGAAACAAGTATGTGCACTTTGAATACACAACCTTCTCTAGCCAACTATATCAAGACCCCAAAATTGAAGAAAAATTATTTTCTCATACACACAGTGAGCCGACTTTTCAATCCTCGAATTCTGTGATTTGTCTTGGTGTGCCAGCCCACACCGTCTCTTTGGTTTAGTTTTCCTTTTTTAGAACACTCTGAATTGCTAATCTTGCTGACACCTATGATGTTACCTGAAATCAATCTCCCATATGTATGCTGTATGCTATTATAAGACTCCTGAAATATACTTACTCTGTGCTTGTGTATGTGAATGTTAATGCAACTATTACCTAGAGTGAACTTTAAGCTTTATTGTTGAATGTAATTCCATTATATTTCCTTTTGTACACCTGTGAAAAAGTGGAGTAGTGTTTTTTTTAACCATTGTTAATCAGCTTTTGTGTATGAAAGACACAGTAAAATTTCTTTCTTAAATCAAGACACTGGTGATTCAAGGAATTTTATTTATGGTCAGCCAGGAGCTGTCTCTTGCCAAGACTCCTGCTGGCAAGGGAATAGAGAGAGCTGTTTTTTTCTAGTAACAATTCTGGAATGAATACCGTGGTTATTCCCTGAGGGTATGCAAGCACAAAATTTACCAATCTGACCTCTCTGAAGTCACAGGATGCTTTGGAATTATAATGACATCTGGAATATCAGCTCATAGCAAAGAATAAAATTTACTGTCACCTTAAATAAGAAATTTTAATTTTGTTAAAATGTACAATTTAGAAGTTTAATTACATTATCTTTTAAACGTTATCATAAAAGAGGTAGGAGTCTGTTATTAAAACAAAAACATTAAATCTCAAAAAAAAAGCCTGTTTTGTCTGCTTTTAGCTTCATTCTCCCATATTTTGAAGGGTGTGTAACTTCAGCTCTGCAGGATTGCATGGGGTAAAACTTGTTGCCAACACATGTGAACCATTGCTGCATTGTAGGTTGTGATCATTTTGCCCCACTGAAACCCATGTATCTGACCTTACGTGCCTTTTGAATACTAGGAGAATTGGGCTAATTTATTAATGATGATAATTATGATGTATCTGTACAGCACTTTTTACATTTGCAAAGTGCTTTCCAGTCCATGTTAGTTACTAGTTATTACAGCTGTAAGGATAAAACACGCCATGTGGATTCATTTTTAATTGGTGCTACTGGTATTTATTCTGTTATTGCTAATAAATGGAAATGGTGGTATGAAAGAAATGGTGGTCATTTCTCAGTATAAGAGTAGGAGAAATTAGAACGCTAATTATCATTAGCTGTTATTATTGAAGAAGGCTGCAGTATGATTCTTACGGTATCGCTCTCTGGCTGTCTCCTTGGCTTTTGTGTTCATCACTAAGGCAAAACACCGATGGAATCAAGACTCGGAATCCACAACATTACTAGAATGGGCAGCCAGGAGGCTTTGGGGTCACTTCCCAGTACACTGTTTCCGTCTTCTTTAGTAAGAATTGCAACAAACCAGTTTTTATCCTTGGAGCCCTCTAGTCATCTTATTCATTACTTGTTTAGCCTTTGCTCCTCTCTACAATGGGGCAAATAATGCCCCCAGGAAATCAACTTTGATTGCATACAGGGTATATGGTAGCCACTACATGAAGTAGGTTCAGCAGTTCACAGCCTGTGTTCCATAACAAATAGATTATATTTTCCTTGTGTAGTTAAATTTTATGAGTAGTTATTCTCAGCTGGGAGCAATTTTGCTTCTCAGGGGGACGTTTGGCAACATCTGGAGACATTTTTGGTTTTTGTTACTTGAGTGGAAGTGCTACTGTCATCTACTGGGCAGAGGCCACGCATGCTGCTAAACACCCAATAATGCACAAGACGGCCCTTACAGCACAGAGTTTTCCAGCCCCAAATGTCAATAGTACCAATATTGAAAAACCTTGAAACAGAGTGACCAAATAATTTGTTGTTGAATCCATTTTTGAGATGGAAAGGGAACACCATTAATAATTGGGATACAAGATTTTAGCTGGGCTTTCCTAGGCAAACTCGGATGTATGGTGATTCTACTTACAGAAAGAAAGAGAAACCAATATTACACTAGACGTTAACTAACTGGAATTTAAATAACAATTTGGGGGAAAAACAGAAAGAGAAAGAAAGAGGTAGAGAAAGGAAAGAAAGAAAAGAGAGAAGGAAAGAAAGAAAAAAGAAAGAGAAAGAAACCAGTACAGCTCTATAACTTGCTAGCAAGGGAACCTTGAGCAAACCACGATGTCTCTCAGTTTTTCAGCGTCTGTTTCATCATCTGTCAAATGGGAATAATTACAGTACTGACCTTATAAATTTGTGGGAAAATGCCTGTTGAAACATGAAATCTTATACAGCAAGATAATCCCAAAAAGGTTTTAGCACAATATCTGACACACTAAAGTGCTCAATAAATAGTTGTTGTTATTAATAATCCTTTCCTTCCATCTCCTCACCCTTTTTTCAGAAGTTTAGCTATTATACTCAGGACAGCTTTCCTATTGATTAAAATGTGAGTGACAGATTATAAAACATAAACTTTGGGATAAAAGTATTTTTATTACTTCATATTTTTGCCTGCCTCTGAAGGAAAAGAAGTGAATTCAGTTTCCTAACTTTACCTACTTCTATCATGAATAATAATCAGGTCTCTAAGTGGTCAAGCGACCAGTGTGTTGACAGCTGTTCCACATCAGTGATCAGTGATCTGAAAGCCAGAGACCAAAGGGCTTAGAAGTCACTTTGCATGTTCAAATGAATGAATTCTACCTGAGCCTAAGTACAATAGCTCGAGGAAGAGAAGAGCCACCTCCGCAACTTCTTTTGGCAGATGGGAAAATCAGGAACAAACCAGGTTTCTATCTCTTAAGGGCCAGGCCAGGCTTCTTCATATGGGTCTTATGGAGAGAGTGCAAGATTCGTGCTTTCAAAGAATTACAATTCATCTAATTTTAAAGGAGGAGTTTCCCCAGCGAGTGTTCAGAGCCTTTGTTGTTGGCTTTTACGCTAAAGTAAGATTCTAAGGAAGTCACAAGATGTCATATTCGTATATTTTATGTTTTAGAAATTCAGAACTCAATCATAAAGCACAAACGTAGTTGACCAAACACTAAAGCAATTCTAATGTTAAATCTAGCTTTTAAAACCATCAAAACAACAAGAGGCATGCTAAAACAAACACACACAAAAACTACAGATAAGCCTCCTTAGGATTTGAAAGCCCCAAGAGCATTCCTAAGAAATGGCAGGCTGGCCTCTCCCTGACCCTGTTTCATCACTTCTGTATGTGTTTTTCTCTTTGGAGAAGAAGCTGATCATATAATTTACTCCAGAATTTGCTTGGCTGTTGGCTGGCAGGACATATACTTGCAACCTGAGAGATCTGTCTGATTTTATGCAGACACACGTACACACACAGCCACCCTTCTGTTCTAATAAAGCAGGAGGCTTTAGCAAAGGAGCGATGTGCTCTTCTTCCTGCGAAGTTGCACCTAAGAGTGATCAGTAGAAACCCTATTGTCAGAACCCTTAAGTAAAATGCTTGTTGGTTCCCATTTTCTCATGGGGTTGATCCATGGGGAAATGCCTGCTGAAACATGCATCTTAAAAGTCTTTTGCCTCAAAAAAAAAAGTCCAAGTTTATCTCTGAGCTTAGGTTCCTGTGAGGTAGAGACTGCTCGATTTACTTCCATAGCATGGAGTCTAGTCTGCATAAAGAAATAAGGGAGATTAGCTAGTGAAAAACATAAAGCCCAGCAATTTGTTAGGTTATGCAATTATCCTGTTGACTGGGGAATCATCAATCCTCAAAGAACACGAACAATTCAACCACTGAGCCGGCAGCTGGTCTTAGAGCAGAGCTAAAGAAATTGACAACTGAGGCATAAATAGGCAGGTAAACAGCTCCCATTTTTTT
>NW_024083367.1:0-8265 GCF_003009895.1 Hyaena hyaena | reverse complement strand
TTAGGATTCTCTCTTCCTCTCTCTCTGTCCCTCCCCTGCTTGCACATGCTGTATTTCTCTATAAATAAATAAATAAATAAATAAATAAATAAATAAATAAATAGTGCATGCTCTATTTCCCTCAAAACAAACAAACAAGCTTAAAAAAAGAAACAGTTGGGGCACCTGGGTGGCTCAGGTCATCATCTCATGGTTTGTGAGTTGGAGCCCCACATCAGGCTCTGCGCTGTCAGCACAGAATGAAAACAAGAAAAGAAAAAAAATTTTTTTAAAAAGAGAAGAGATGCTTTTTTAAAAACTAACAAAAACCCCCAGAAAAAATCGTCACCATGCTGTATGTTACATCCCAATGACTTATTTATTTATAACTGGAAGTTTGTACCTTTTGACCACCTTTACCCAATTCACACATACCTGTCCCCATCCTGCCTCTGGCTACCACTAATCTGTTCTCTGTATCTATGAGCTTGGCTTTTTGTTTTTGTTTTGTTACTATTGTTTTTTAGATTCCACATATAAGTAAGATTGTACATTATTGTCTTTCTCTTTCTGATTCATTTTGCTTAGAATAATGCCCTGAAACTTCATCCATGTTGTTGCAAACAGCAAGATTTCATTCTTTTTATGGCTAAATAATATTCCATTATATAATATTGCCAAACCTAAATAAAATTGCCAGTTATTTTACCAGCAAAATGAGTTTATTAGGGAATAGCAGAAGAATGCAATTTGGACAAGCAAATTATGGTAAACCACAGGCAAGCCCAAAGAGGTAAAGGAAAAGTCACCTCTTACTATGTTTTAGGAGGAAATTGGGGAGGGTTGTTTCAATCAAAATTCTCTGGAAAAGAATAAGAATCTGAGATCGTGCTGGTTTCTTTTTGGCTTCAGGTGGTGGTTACTGTGTTGTTGCTGGGGCAGAAAGAGATCGTCCTTTTTTGTCTTAAAAGCAGGTGATAAAAGTCCAGTGTGAAAAGTATCTTCCTTCTTGCAGTACAGTGCAGGCTGCCAGGAGTGGTATGTGTGAGAGAGCTCCCCCTTCAGGGCTTCCTGACTCCTTTTCTTTTTTTTAAGCTCGACCTGCAACAAAGAGCCTAAACTCACCACCTGGAGATAAAGAGAGTCCTATGCTTATGGACTGAGCCAGCCAGGTGCCCATCCTGACTCCATTAAATAAAGTTTTTTTTACTCATTTTTACAATATATGCCACATTTTCTTTATCCATTCTTCCATCTATTGACACCTAGGTTGTTTCCCTATCTTGGCTATTATAAATAATGCCACAGTGAACATAGGACTGAACATATCTTTTCAAGTTAGTGTTTTCATTTTCTTTGGATTAATACCCAGAAGTACAATTACTAGATTGTATGGTATTTCTCTTTTTAATTTTTTGAAGAACCTCCATACTGTTTTCCATAGTGGCTGCACCAGTGTGCATTCCCTCTGACAGTGCACACAGGTTCCCTTTTCTCCACGTCCTTGCCAACACTTGTGATTTCTTGTCTTTTTGATGATAGCTATTCTGACAAGTGGGAAATGATATCTCACTGTGGTTTTGATTTGCCTCTCCCTGATGATTAGTGATGTTGGGCAACTTTTCATGTACCTGTTGGCCAGTTGTGTGTCATTATTCAAAAAAAGCCTCTTCAAATCTTCTAGCTATTTTTAAAACCATATTGTATGTTCTTTTGCTGTTGAATTGAATGAGTTCTTTATGTATTTTGGATATTAATCACTCATCAGATATGTGATTTACAAGTATTTCCTCCCATGCAGTAGTTTACCTTTTCATTTTGTTGATGGTTTAGTTTGTTGGGCAGCAGCTTTTTAGTTTGACACAGTGTAGTTTGTTTATTTTTGATTTTATCACTTTTGCTTTTCGTGCTGGATTCAAAAAGACTGATGTTAAGGAACTTAACTGCCTATGATTTCTTTTAGGAGTTTTATGCTTTCAGGTCTTATGTTCAAGTCTTTAATCCATTTTGAGTTTATTTTTGTGTATGGTGTAAGACAGGGTTCCAGTTTCATTCTTTTGCACATAGCTGTCCAGTTTTCCCAAAACCATTTACTCAAGAAAATGTTCCCTCCCCACTCTATATTCTTGCCTTCTTTGTTGTAAATTAATTGACCATATATGCATGGGTTTACCTCTGGGTCCTCTATTCTGTTTCATTGATCTAAATGTCTGCTTTTATGCCAGTACTATATTGTTTGATGACTATAGCTTTGTAATATAGCTTGAAATCAGAAAGCATGATATCTCCAGCTTTGTTCTACTTTCTCAAGATTGCTTTGGCTATTTAGGGTCTTCTGTGGTTCTATACAGATTTTAAGATTTTCTATTTCTGTGAAAAATACCATTGAAATTTGGTCAGGATTGCATTGACTCTATAACAGTATTAATTCTTGCAACCCATGAACATAGAATATCTTCCCATTTATTTGTGTCATTTCTTCAATTTTTTCCATAAACATCTTAGACTTTAGAGTATAGGTCTTTCACTTCCTTGATTAAATTTATTCCTAGTTCTTATTGCCTGTTCTGCTTTAATCTAGTACATTTCCCATCCTATTCCCAGGAAAAATAATCACAACCATATTCTTTAGGAAATTCTTCACAAAGAACCAAAAATATTTCCCTAGAAAATTAGACTTCCAGACTCTCTGGTGAAAAAAATCTGCCCTCCTGATTGTTTCCAAACACTGATCTTGCCCTCCTCAGGCTCAAAGAAATAACCCATGATTTACTGGGGGAGCAGGCTTGTCTTTGCAGCTTCCCCGGTGTTCTACCCACTTAGTGCGGCCTGGAAGGTGTCTGATGACTCCTACCGACTTGTGATGTTTTGTCTTTCAGAACCAGAGGCAGGAGAAGTGTCCCCTCCAGTCGGTGCTGGTGTCAACAGCAACAGCTGGACCTTTAAATATGGACCAGGCAACCCCAAACAATCTGGTCCCGGTGAGTTGCCAGACAAATTCATTATCCCAGGATCTCCTGCAATCATCTCCATCCGGCAGGAGCCTACTAACAGCCAAATTGACAAAAGTGACTTCATAACCTTCGGCAAAAAGGAGGAGACCAAGAAAAAGAAGAAAAAGAAGAAGGGTAACAAGACCCAGGAAAAAAAAGAGAAAGGGAACAGCACGACTGACAACAGTGACCAGTGAGGTCATCCCATGGAAACAAGCCACTTAGCCAGTTTTTGTAATAATGGCAAATCTCTCCCATGTAGCAACTCCCCACTCCTTTCTCCTATCTCCATGAGCCCTCTCTTATAGACCTCAGAAATCTGCAGAAAGTTCCCTGTGTCTGTGTAGATCACATTTAACAGGTTTTGTCTTAAAAGCTTTACTAAGTCTGGTGTTAACTCTTTCTCTCCACTCTGGCTTGTTTTCAGAACCTAAAAAGCAGACCCAAGTTTCCTTTCTCCTCCGCCGCAAAGGAGAGGCTTCCCAGCCCCGCCAGTGAGAGGTTGGACTCTCTGCCCTGTGCTCCGGGGATCCTGTCTTGATGACATTTGCAGGGCAGGCTCAAAGGTTTTGAGATTGAGCAGCTTGGGTGTCTGTGGCCACTGGGTTTGTGTGGTCACCGGGGTGCGTGAGTGCCAGACGTCATCGGCTGGGATGGGCCAGATGAGACTAGTTGGTGCAAGGAGGGCTGGGAAACAAAGACAAAGAAACAGTGGGAGTTGCCAATCCAGGGGGACCGTGAAAATAAAAGGGACCAGACTTTCTAAATCTTAAAACTCAAGAGGCAGTGGCCACCCTCTCGCAGACAAAACCAGACAAAACCACCCCCGCTGACAAGGCTGTGGGCTGTGGTGTCTTTATCCCTAAAACCTGCATTCCACCTACAAGCCAACAGTTCAGTGTTGAACGGGGGCCAACCAGGGCACCAGAGGCAGATCTGATGTGTTTGCGTGCGTCCTTGTGCTCACTTTATTAAAAATTCTTTTGCACACAATGTCTATGAAAAGGCGAGATCCTTTTCCAACACATATGCAAAAGCAGAAGCAAAAGAAAACCCCAACACCTCACTTTATGCTCTTTGTTGTTTGATAGATTTATTTAAAAAAGAGAAACTCTATGACTATAAATCTTTAAAGAGAAATATGATGAGTCCCCCTCAACTCCTCAAAAGAGAATCCAGTCTACAGCCATTTAAATGATCATTGCTGCTACAGAAGTGCTTTAAGAGAATTGCCTGAAACATCTGTATTATACTGGCCACCTGCCACTCACAGCTTTACTCTTTCAGGTCACTCTGGGGCTGCCTCTTGCATGTATTAATTACTAAATAAAAGGATCTTTCTCTCTCTCTTTTCTAAGAAACAAGTATGTGCACTTTGAATACACAACCTTCTCTAGCCAACTATATCAAGACCCCAAAATTGAAGAAAAATTATTTTCTCATACACACAGTGAGCCGACTTTTCAATCCTCGAATTCTGTGATTTGTCTTGGTGTGCCAGCCCACACCGTCTCTTTGGTTTAGTTTTCCTTTTTTAGAACACTCTGAATTGCTAATCTTGCTGACACCTATGATGTTACCTGAAATCAATCTCCCATATGTATGCTGTATGCTATTATAAGACTCCTGAAATATACTTACTCTGTGCTTGTGTATGTGAATGTTAATGCAACTATTACCTAGAGTGAACTTTAAGCTTTATTGTTGAATGTAATTCCATTATATTTCCTTTTGTACACCTGTGAAAAAGTGGAGTAGTGTTTTTTTTAACCATTGTTAATCAGCTTTTGTGTATGAAAGACACAGTAAAATTTCTTTCTTAAATCAAGACACTGGTGATTCAAGGAATTTTATTTATGGTCAGCCAGGAGCTGTCTCTTGCCAAGACTCCTGCTGGCAAGGGAATAGAGAGAGCTGTTTTTTTCTAGTAACAATTCTGGAATGAATACCGTGGTTATTCCCTGAGGGTATGCAAGCACAAAATTTACCAATCTGACCTCTCTGAAGTCACAGGATGCTTTGGAATTATAATGACATCTGGAATATCAGCTCATAGCAAAGAATAAAATTTACTGTCACCTTAAATAAGAAATTTTAATTTTGTTAAAATGTACAATTTAGAAGTTTAATTACATTATCTTTTAAACGTTATCATAAAAGAGGTAGGAGTCTGTTATTAAAACAAAAACATTAAATCTCAAAAAAAAAGCCTGTTTTGTCTGCTTTTAGCTTCATTCTCCCATATTTTGAAGGGTGTGTAACTTCAGCTCTGCAGGATTGCATGGGGTAAAACTTGTTGCCAACACATGTGAACCATTGCTGCATTGTAGGTTGTGATCATTTTGCCCCACTGAAACCCATGTATCTGACCTTACGTGCCTTTTGAATACTAGGAGAATTGGGCTAATTTATTAATGATGATAATTATGATGTATCTGTACAGCACTTTTTACATTTGCAAAGTGCTTTCCAGTCCATGTTAGTTACTAGTTATTACAGCTGTAAGGATAAAACACGCCATGTGGATTCATTTTTAATTGGTGCTACTGGTATTTATTCTGTTATTGCTAATAAATGGAAATGGTGGTATGAAAGAAATGGTGGTCATTTCTCAGTATAAGAGTAGGAGAAATTAGAACGCTAATTATCATTAGCTGTTATTATTGAAGAAGGCTGCAGTATGATTCTTACGGTATCGCTCTCTGGCTGTCTCCTTGGCTTTTGTGTTCATCACTAAGGCAAAACACCGATGGAATCAAGACTCGGAATCCACAACATTACTAGAATGGGCAGCCAGGAGGCTTTGGGGTCACTTCCCAGTACACTGTTTCCGTCTTCTTTAGTAAGAATTGCAACAAACCAGTTTTTATCCTTGGAGCCCTCTAGTCATCTTATTCATTACTTGTTTAGCCTTTGCTCCTCTCTACAATGGGGCAAATAATGCCCCCAGGAAATCAACTTTGATTGCATACAGGGTATATGGTAGCCACTACATGAAGTAGGTTCAGCAGTTCACAGCCTGTGTTCCATAACAAATAGATTATATTTTCCTTGTGTAGTTAAATTTTATGAGTAGTTATTCTCAGCTGGGAGCAATTTTGCTTCTCAGGGGGACGTTTGGCAACATCTGGAGACATTTTTGGTTTTTGTTACTTGAGTGGAAGTGCTACTGTCATCTACTGGGCAGAGGCCACGCATGCTGCTAAACACCCAATAATGCACAAGACGGCCCTTACAGCACAGAGTTTTCCAGCCCCAAATGTCAATAGTACCAATATTGAAAAACCTTGAAACAGAGTGACCAAATAATTTGTTGTTGAATCCATTTTTGAGATGGAAAGGGAACACCATTAATAATTGGGATACAAGATTTTAGCTGGGCTTTCCTAGGCAAACTCGGATGTATGGTGATTCTACTTACAGAAAGAAAGAGAAACCAATATTACACTAGACGTTAACTAACTGGAATTTAAATAACAATTTGGGGGAAAAACAGAAAGAGAAAGAAAGAGGTAGAGAAAGGAAAGAAAGAAAAGAGAGAAGGAAAGAAAGAAAAAAGAAAGAGAAAGAAACCAGTACAGCTCTATAACTTGCTAGCAAGGGAACCTTGAGCAAACCACGATGTCTCTCAGTTTTTCAGCGTCTGTTTCATCATCTGTCAAATGGGAATAATTACAGTACTGACCTTATAAATTTGTGGGAAAATGCCTGTTGAAACATGAAATCTTATACAGCAAGATAATCCCAAAAAGGTTTTAGCACAATATCTGACACACTAAAGTGCTCAATAAATAGTTGTTGTTATTAATAATCCTTTCCTTCCATCTCCTCACCCTTTTTTCAGAAGTTTAGCTATTATACTCAGGACAGCTTTCCTATTGATTAAAATGTGAGTGACAGATTATAAAACATAAACTTTGGGATAAAAGTATTTTTATTACTTCATATTTTTGCCTGCCTCTGAAGGAAAAGAAGTGAATTCAGTTTCCTAACTTTACCTACTTCTATCATGAATAATAATCAGGTCTCTAAGTGGTCAAGCGACCAGTGTGTTGACAGCTGTTCCACATCAGTGATCAGTGATCTGAAAGCCAGAGACCAAAGGGCTTAGAAGTCACTTTGCATGTTCAAATGAATGAATTCTACCTGAGCCTAAGTACAATAGCTCGAGGAAGAGAAGAGCCACCTCCGCAACTTCTTTTGGCAGATGGGAAAATCAGGAACAAACCAGGTTTCTATCTCTTAAGGGCCAGGCCAGGCTTCTTCATATGGGTCTTATGGAGAGAGTGCAAGATTCGTGCTTTCAAAGAATTACAATTCATCTAATTTTAAAGGAGGAGTTTCCCCAGCGAGTGTTCAGAGCCTTTGTTGTTGGCTTTTACGCTAAAGTAAGATTCTAAGGAAGTCACAAGATGTCATATTCGTATATTTTATGTTTTAGAAATTCAGAACTCAATCATAAAGCACAAACGTAGTTGACCAAACACTAAAGCAATTCTAATGTTAAATCTAGCTTTTAAAACCATCAAAACAACAAGAGGCATGCTAAAACAAACACACACAAAAACTACAGATAAGCCTCCTTAGGATTTGAAAGCCCCAAGAGCATTCCTAAGAAATGGCAGGCTGGCCTCTCCCTGACCCTGTTTCATCACTTCTGTATGTGTTTTTCTCTTTGGAGAAGAAGCTGATCATATAATTTACTCCAGAATTTGCTTGGCTGTTGGCTGGCAGGACATATACTTGCAACCTGAGAGATCTGTCTGATTTTATGCAGACACACGTACACACACAGCCACCCTTCTGTTCTAATAAAGCAGGAGGCTTTAGCAAAGGAGCGATGTGCTCTTCTTCCTGCGAAGTTGCACCTAAGAGTGATCAGTAGAAACCCTATTGTCAGAACCCTTAAGTAAAATGCTTGTTGGTTCCCATTTTCTCATGGGGTTGATCCATGGGGAAATGCCTGCTGAAACATGCATCTTAAAAGTCTTTTGCCTCAAAAAAAAAAGTCCAAGTTTATCTCTGAGCTTAGGTTCCTGTGAGGTAGAGACTGCTCGATTTACTTCCATAGCATGGAGTCTAGTCTGCATAAAGAAATAAGGGAGATTAGCTAGTGAAAAACATAAAGCCCAGCAATTTGTTAGGTTATGCAATTATCCTGTTGACTGGGGAATCATCAATCCTCAAAGAACACGAACAATTCAACCACTGAGCCGGCAGCTGGTCTTAGAGCAGAGCTAAAGAAATTGACAACTGAGGCATAAATAGGCAGGTAAACAGCTCCCATTTTTTT
>NW_024083366.1:0-8368 GCF_003009895.1 Hyaena hyaena | reverse complement strand
TGATGTTTTGGAAAAATGTGTTTTCTTAAATTCTGTAATGTAAATTCAAGAGTTAAGAGTTTGCACACAGATGTTTCATTCTACACCCAAGTTGTTCTTTTGCATGTCAAGAGGTATGGAGTTATCTCCTTACCACATAAATTTGTAATTTTATGCTATACTACATGCTGAAATGTTTACATAGAGGTAGGCCCTGGAAACACATAACTTTATCCCTCAGTGAGCCATTATAAAAGAATATGCAAGGTATCATACGTATATGCAAATTATAGTTAGTTTCCTCTGATTATTTTTCTTACCTTCATAGACCCCCCTTTTGTAAGGGATACTGTTCAATTTAAAGTAGATGAGTTTTTTTTATTTCCTTTTGCTGTATGCTTCTGCTAACCATCCTTATATAATAATTTCCATTTAGGTAGATTTCTCATTCTCATAAGGCCTTCTATATTTCCTTTTCAAGAAAGTGTTTCCAGGAAGCAGTTTGCTCCTTAGAGCAGTTTCTTTAAGCTTAAGGAAGTTTTATCTTGTTCATATACAGCACTTTCTTTCATCCAAGAAAGCATCAAAGAAGGACAGCATTTTAAGAGAATTACAAACTATTAAGCAAGCTTAGAAAAAGGGCTAGTTTCTTTAACTCCAGAAAAGGCAACAGGCAATGTCTTCTGGGTAGTGATAGTGAGAGTTGCTTGTACTCTTATGGTTTAATTACTTCAGAAATGAAGAGAACACTATTTATTAGTGTTTGTATTAATCCTGGCTACCACTGACAGTTTTAAGATAATATTTTTATGCTAAAATGGTTCAATTAAGAATTGCAATCTTTGTTGTAAAATTTGGGGGGATTTAATGCATAATCAGAATTTAACAGATAATATTCTCATCAGTGAAAAAGAGTAAGACCTTAACCCAAGGCCAAATACAATTATCCAATCACCCATCAGACAGCAGAATGAGATGCAGTGTGTATTTAACTGGACCACATGTATTTTGCAGACTCACTAGTTGCAAAATCATGTAGAGCAAGATATCACCAAGCTATTTGAAAACCAAATGGTAGTTTACTCATCACTAGGGATTTGGCAGCATTTCTGAACTGAGTGTAATAGCTCAAGATAATATTTTTTTAAAATCTCATATCCCAAACAGATTTCAGGATTCTTGAAAATGAAGAATACGGGTCACTTTTCCCTGAAGGATACATTTTTTAAGGTTATAATTTTATTGTGAACATTTGTTGTAGTGGTGGTCTATTCATGAGGAGAGACCAAGATTAGGTGGTTGTGGATCATTAAGAGACAGATGATAAAAGGAGGAGCAAAATACATTCATCAGCAAACCAATATAAAAATAAAAGAAAATTAACAGGGGAGAACATGGGTCAATGGGTTAAAGAATGTCTATGGCTTCTCAGTCAAAGTTAGATAATATGCCTTGTGACTCTTGAAATTAGTTATCCTCCCTGCGCCATTCAGAGCCACACACTTCTCTCCCACCATTTATTTTAATCAGACTAAAATAAACTCATGTCTGTTTATTGCCATCTACATATTCTTGGCTTTTCTGACAGTGTGAAAAACCTCTTCAATGTCAGCAGCAGTCTCCTGTTTTACCTATATTTTAATATTTTTATTTTCAACATGATATGTAGTATTAAGTAGAATGACAATTTATGTTCTCCTTCACTGTACATTGTATTCAACATTTGTCCTTAATTGTCTATAAAGTAAAATATTATCTACTGTGTCTATTGACGTTGCCCTCAATGACAATCCTGTCAACATTCTGAAACTGTTTTGTCCTGATGGCTTGCACATGCCCTTTGGCATCCTCTATACCACTTGCTTTTATATCAGATGTGTTCTCACATGGTATTGTGAAATAACTATTCTATATGAACAGGCATGCAGAAAACTGATTAAGGCCTATCTAACCATTTATTACTTTTTCCACTACCAAATCTATATCCAAGATCTATCTCCTTCTTAGAGGAATATGTCTCTTAGGACATCTGTGGCTAATAATTCTCTCAAGGGTTTTCTTTTCCTTCTTTAGATGTGCACCAGTATAAAACTGCTAAGTTCAAGTGAAAATGAAGCTTTTAACATTGAGAAAGACCCCAGCAGAAGGTAGAGTCTCATCACCATGGATCTTCCCATGATGTCTGGAATATACATATAAGTGACATTCAGTAATTTAATGACAACAAATCCAAACATATAAAGTAAAACCTCCCCATCTGTACCTAATTCTTTAGCAAGTGTTCACAATGCAAATGCTACAGAGTTTTCTAGGTCATTTGGCATTATGTGAGAAATCACCACTCTGACCCCATATGGTAAAGCCTCAGTAGCTAAACAGATTGGCAGGGCAGGGTCTTAATACACTAAAATCCTTGAGGACATAAGTTGTTTTTTAGTCAACTCAAAAGCAGCTTGACGTTCCTTTCACCAATGACACTGTTTATTTTGCTATAATAGTTCTATCGTAAAAAGTAACTGCTATAGGAAGACATGGTTTAAATTTAGTTAATTTTAACAGGAATAAAAATGATATGTATATATATTAATAATATAGAATCTAAATATACATTATCTAGATTTACATAAAAAGTATACTATGTGCTCTACACATAATACATAGAGATATATGTGTATCCATATTTATGTAATGGAAGACAGAATTAATTAATTAAGCTTTTAATGATATGATCAGAATTTCTTGCTGAAAATACAATTTTTAGACACTTGGTGGAAAAAATTAGAATAGGAGAAAGGATTTTAAAATAAAATATTTACATTATTTTCTGGAATAATACCTTTAATGTTATCAGCTTCTCTGTAATTCAGGTAGATTAAGATGTCAAAGTAAAATATCATATATGAGACTTGATTGACATCCACTTAAGAAAATTAAACCTTGGTGTGCATGGGTGGCTCAGTTGGTTACACTTCCAGCTACACCTCAGGTCATAATCTCACAGTTTGTGGGTTCAAACCCAGCATCAGGCTCTGTGCTGACAGTGCAGAGCTTGGTGTCTGCTTCAGATTCTGTGTCTCCATCCCTCTCTGCTCCTCCACCGCTCACACTCTGTCTCTCTCTCTCTCTCAAAAATAAAATAAACATTAAAAAAAGAAAATTAAATATTTGCAAGACAACAAATATTCTAAGGATGGGGAATGAGTATTACCTAATTCCTAAAGGTCGGTCACTCATTTATTCATTCACTCATATTTTCACCAGTAATTTTGACTTAATTTGAGCTCATCTTAGAACTTTGTCTTTTGGCTATTCATTGGGATGCTCTTTAAATGTGAAATATTTCATATTATCCTTCCCACTTTCTAGTTTTTATCATAATTAAAACGAATAGAGTGTTTGGGAAGGAAGAAAAACTGGCACTACTATCATATCTGCCTGTAGAACAAATTCATTTCAGAACTGCCACCAATCATAAATCCACGGTATATGAAAATCTTTGAAATTAACATCATTTTATAATTCTTCAGTTAGGTCAATTACTTCAGTGTATGGTTAATGGTCCATATATAAGAAGAGCTTGTGCTATGATAGTAACTATGCATTCTTACAGTAATACTTAATGTACATATCTGATAAAAAGCAAAGGAAGAAATTGTGAACTTTCCCTCTAAAAGCTATACTTGGATTTTTTATATAAATGAAATAATTAAAAATTAAAAAGTCCAAGAAATTAAAAAAAATCCTGTCCTTACAAAATACTTAAAATACATCACTAATAAATATTATTGTCATGTGCACAAAAAGGTTTGATTGGTATGAAAATTTATTACAAAAAAATGTGGCATTATTTAGGAATGGATAATAGCAGAGGACCACTTTAAAGCTATATAAAAAAATAAGCAACTTATGAGATTTCCTCAGGATGAGATAGCTTGAGATAGACCAATACTCTCACCTAATAAAAATCCAATAGATGAAGTACTAAACATATATTTTAAA
Organism: Hyaena hyaena; assembly: GCF_003009895.1. Taxonomy (NCBI): domain Eukaryota; kingdom Metazoa; phylum Chordata; class Mammalia; order Carnivora; family Hyaenidae; genus Hyaena; species Hyaena hyaena. Next base: position 4,390 of record NW_024083366.1, on the reverse strand, counting down.
GTATCTAACAACTGCTAAACAAAAGTACTCAATAGGTAACAGAGAGAAGAACGTCGTGGAGTAGTGAGCAAGAATTCTATAGCATTTGCTTGTTCTTAGTCTGCTGTTCAGCAGAGAACTAGAACATAGAGTTACCGCCAATAGACAAAGAAAGAAATACAACTTTTGGCAATTTTATGGGTCAAGAGACACAAAAATTGGAGTTCAAATTTGCTTTGAACAGCCAATAAGAACCCAGTGAGAAGAGAGGTGCATCACTTGAGCCTGACATACTGCCAGTTTTCCCTTGTAAGCATTTTGCCAAAATTTTTGAGCTGTGCAAAGCAAGAGGGAGAGAGAAAAAAATGAGAAACTTCTGAAGGGCGGAATAAAACCTCTCAGAGGGTTTTAAAAATATATACTCTACAGTTTACCATCCATAAAGAAAGAAATGCCCCACTGAAACCTAAGCATATTAGCATGTCCCTAAGGAGGACTTCACCATAGAATTAGAGATGAACCAGAGTTAGGGGATACCTTACAAAGCTGGCACCAAAACTTCAGTTATCTCATTCCTGATTGGATTCAGATGATCTGTTACTGCTATGTCTGCTTATCAGAAGATAAATTAAGCCTTCTCTGGAGAAAGAGAAAATCATACAGTGCCTCAAATATTTATCGTACACATTGTCGGGATGCTCTGAAGGAAAGGTTGCAAGGAACAAAGATACCAGAGACACCACCACAAACATGAACCCTACAAAAGATACAAAGACTCTAAACCCACATATTTCAATAATAACACTGAATGTAAATGGGCTGAATGCTCCAATCAAAAGACATAGGGTAGCAGAATGGATTAAAAAACAAAATCCATCTATATGCTGTCTACAAGAAACTCATTTTAGACGGGAAGATACCTTCAGATTAAAAGTAAGGGGATGGAGAAATATATATCATGCTACAGGATATTGTACACATTGTCTAGTATTCAAAGCTAAAAACAGACATGCCAAAATATGATCATAAGAATATAAATAGATTCAAAGTGACTGAGATATTTGAGTTATTAGGTAGAATATGAAACACCTGTGATTAGCATATTCAAGACAACAGATGACAAAAGAGAATATTACCAGAGAACTGAAATTTTAAAATGTAGAAATTCTCAAATTATAAAAAAAAAGAACAAAGTAAAACAACAGGTTAGGTACAACATCAGGGACAATTAGTGAACTGAAAAATAATAGAAAATATCCATACTGAAGCACAAGGAAAACAATAGCATAGGAAATACAGATGAGATCAAAAGAGGCATGCAAGGAAAATTGAAAATACTTGATTTACGTGTTGTTACAGTCACAGAAGGAGCAGATAGAAGCAAGAGAGCGGGAAAAAATAACATCCAAGAATTTTCCAAAATGAATTGAAGTAAAAGAAGGAAAGTCTACCTTTTTCAACAATACTATTGGATCTTAAGTGTACTATGCTAAATAAGATAAGTCAACAGTTAAAGATAAATATTATGTTATCACTTATATGGGAGAATCTTTTAAAAAAACCAAACTAACATATAGAACAGAGTACAATGGTGGTTGCCAGGGGCTGAATGTTGGGAGAAATGGATGTTGGTCAAAGGGCACAAATTTACAGTTTTAGTATGAAAGTTCTGGGGCTATAGCATACAGCAAAATGACTATAGTTAAAAATTTTGTATTAAATACTTAAAAGTTGCTAAGATAGTAGGTTCTAAATATTATTATTACACATATGCAAAAATGGCAAATATGTGAAGAGATGGAGGTGTCTTTATTGTGGTAATCTATCTGTCTGTCTGTCTGTCTATCTATCCTCATCAGCATCGTCATCACATTATATACTTTAAACTTAGATATGTTATATATCAAATATATCTTAAAGCTAGAAGAAGAATGGATTGAAGATTTCAGGCCCTGGATTCAAGAAATCCTATCAACCCCAAGCTAGATAAAACAAGCAAACAAAAGCTGCACCTAGGGGCGCCTGGGTGGCACAGTCAGTTAAGCGTCGGACTTCGGCTCAGGTCATGATCTCACGGTTCGTGGGTTCGAGCCCCGAGTCAGGCTCTGAGCTGACAGCCAGCTAGCTCAGAGATTGGAGCCTGTTTCGGATTCTGTGTCTCCTTCTCTCTCTGACCCTCCCCTGCTCACACTGTCTCTCTCTCAGAAATAAATAAAACATTTTAAAATTTTTTAAAAAAAGCTGTACCTAAATTCATCACAGTAAGCTTGGTGAAAATCAATAATAAAAGGAAAATCTTAAAAGCAATAAGAATAAAAACCTTTCTTCAAAGAGAAATAAGATTTCTCAATAGAAAAAATGGAAGTTAGAAAATGACATATTTAAAGTGCCAAAAAACCTTGACAATTTAAAATTCTACCTTAAGCAAAGAAACAAAAAGATTATTGCAATACAAAGATATTTTCAGACAAACAAAAATAGAATCCTACTAAACAAATAATAGAGTTCTTCAAGAAGGAAAATTATTCCAGTCAGAAAGATGGAGATATAGTTAAATAAAAAACAACATAAAAGATAATATGAGGGTTAATATAAATGATTATTGATAATAAATAATAATAATAATAATATATTGTGAAGTTTAGTATATAAATGAATAAGATATACAGGAATATATAATATACATAAATCTAATTCTAACCGTAATCTTAGCTATATATAGTCAATATTCATGATTCATAGATTCTGTATGCAAACTTATATATGCATTATATTTATTTGTAGTCCCCAAATCAATACTCGTGACACTTTCACAGTTATCTGTGGATATAATCTTGTGCAGAACAGTGAAATATTTGAGTCACCGAAGGTGCACTTTCCCAAGCTAAGGCTGAATAAGGCAACACTCTGTCCTCTTATTTTAGCTTTCATAAATAAGTGTCCTTTTCACAGTGTATTTAGTGACATGCGTTTTGCATTTTTTCTGCTTTTTGTTGATTTTACTGTTTAAAATGGTCCTCAAGCATAGTGCTGAAGAGTTGTCTAGTGTACCTATGTGCAAGAAAGCTATGATGTTCATTACAGAAATGTTGGATAAACTTTTAATGTGTTAAAAAGGTTTTGTTCAGGCGTGAGTTAAAGTACTATTGTCTGTGAGTTCAAAGTTAATGAATAAACAATATATATTAAATAATGTTTCTTTGCACAGAAACACATAAAAGTTAAGATTACATATTGATTGGTTGACAAATTTGGCCCTCAGATACCCAACCTTTTTTTTCTCTAACAGCAATGATTTAATATTTCTGAATTCATTGTTTGTGGCAACCTTATATAAAACTACTATGAATAGGGGCGCCTGGGTGGCTCAGTCGGTTGAGTGTCCGACTTAGGCTCAGGTCATGATCTCGCGGTTTGTGGGTTCCAGCCCCGCGTCGGGCTCTGTGCTGATGGCTAGCTCAGAGCCTGGAGCCTGCTTCAGATTCTGTGTCCCCCTCTCTCTCTGACCCTCCCCTGCTCATGTTGTCTCTCTCTCACAAGTAAATAAAAACATTAAAAAAAAAACTACTATGAATAATACGAATCGACTCTTTTTGTGTGTGTTCCGGTCTAATAAAGGTGGTGGAGTTTCACTTTTACCTGCTACTACCCTCTCAATATAACTAAATAGCCTGGAAATAATTCAATAGACAATTATTAAAGAATTCTGAAAAGTAGAAAGTGGAAGGTAGACTGCGCAGGGGACTCAGAATTTCAGAAATGACACTGTACCGTGTTCCTTGGCTTTTCTTTCTATCTTTTTTTATCAGATTGTATATGACACAGACCTGCAAATAATAGCCAACAGACATAGACAAAACAAAAAAAGTTCTCAGAAAGTCTGCTTCTGCTGGCAAACGGTCTAGGGAAAAGAAAAGTCAGTAGGGACCTAGTTAGAAAACCCATATTTGGTGGCAATGATGCCATACATAATGTGGTACCAGCAGAGATGGGGGAGAATAGAGAGACTGAGGGAAATCATGTTTTAATATTTCACTTTAAATGACAAAATGACAAAATTAGTAGGATAAGATAAGTTATATGTGCTTATTTTATTCTCTAGAATAACTACTAAGAAAACTATATAAAGTGATATGCAGTATAAGTAACTAATAAAGCATACAATATGAAAGAGAACTATAAATAAATCAAGGTGGAACACTAAAAGTTGTTTCTGTAACCAAGTTTTTTAAAAACAAAGGAAATGTGAGAGGAAATAAAAAGAAAACAAATACCAAAATGGCAGAATTAAGCTTTAGTATATTGGCAATTACTTTATTTTTTTTAAGGTTTTTTTTATTTATTTCTAGGAGAGAGAGAGAGAGACAGCGTGAGCAGGGGAGGGTCAGAGAGAGAGGGAGTCACAGACTGA
>NW_024083365.1:0-8415 GCF_003009895.1 Hyaena hyaena | reverse complement strand
TCACAGGCTGAAACAGGCTCCAGGCTCTGAGCTGGCAGTCAGCACAGAGCCCGACGCGGGGCTCGAACCCACGAACCGCGAGATCATGACCCAAGCGAAAGTCGGACGCTTAACCAACTAAGCCACCCAGGCGCCCCAAGCTTATTCATTTTCAATGCTGCACACTATTCCATTACATGAAGACACCACATGAGTTAATCCACTTTCCTGTTGATGGGCCCTGAGTTTGTTTCTAAATGTTTGCTATTTGAACAGTTTTGCCTCAAACATGTCTCTGTGTCCTTGACTACACAGGGGTAAGTCTCCCCAGGGCGTATTCCTGCGGATTGCTAAGTGATAAGGCACATGGATGTTTAACTTTACTACCTATGGCAAAATTGGTCTCCAAAGTGGCTACAACAATCTACATCCCCCCTGATGTACGTAGGAATTACTATTGCTTTACATCTTTGTCACTATTTAGTATTGTCAGATTTTTAAATGTTTGCTAACAGGTACAAAATTGTCGTCTTTTTGAATAACTATTCGTCATTTATGTTTCTTCTTCAGTGATGTTCCACGTTCTGTTTTTTCTCTTTTTTTAGCTCCTGTTTTGATTGTGTTGCTTCTCCTTTTCTTACTGACATGCCAAATTTCATATATACACTGCATTTTAATCCTCTGTTAATTATATATGCTGCAAATATCTATCTCTTCTTCATTCTTGTATGGTGACTTTTAATGAATGAAAATTTAATGAGGAATATGCCATCAATATTTTTTTATAACTTGCAGTTTCCTGTTTGATCTACTCTGCCTGCCCTGGAGTCTTTTTTTTTTAATGTTTATTTATTTTTGAGGGAGACAGACAGAGTGCAAACTGGGGAGGGGCAGTGAGAGAGAGGGAGACACAGAATCCAAAGCAGGCTCCAGGCTCTGAGCTGCCAGCACAGAGCCTGACATGGGGCTCGAACCCACGAACTGTGAGATCATGACCCAAGGTTAACCAATTGACCGCCCAGGTGCCCCTGCCCTGAAGTCTTAAAGAAATTCTCCTTTGTTTTCTTTAAAACGTTTTGAGTTTTGATTTTCACAGTCAAGTTTTTAATGTACCTTGAACTGATTTCAGTACAACATGTAAAGCAGTGTAGCATTGTAACTAAAAGCTTAGAGTCTGCAGCCTGACTGCCTGGGTTCATACCCCAGCTTGACTACATTTTTAGTCAATCACTTTACCTCTGTGTGCCCCCAGTTTCTTAATCTGCAAAATAGGTATAATAATAATAGTACCCACTGATTGGTAAGTCTGAAGTCACAATTATGAAATGTAAAAACCCCCTAGAGCAACACTACTAAATGCAATGGAAGCCATGATTGTGTTACTATTATTATTATTTATTATTATTATTATGGCATGAAGTAGGAATCTCATTTTGTTTTTCCATGTTGAGCACCAAACTTCCCACTCCTATCTATTAACTAGTCCACCTCTTTCTCACTGATCTAGTAATGTCATTTCTGTCTTACATCAGCTTTCACGTAGATATGGACATTTTTCTAGGTTTCCCATCCTTCCATTGGTATTGCCTATGCCCTTGGGAGATTTCAAGCCCACATTTAAAATTTTCTAAGTCCCTGAAGTTTTCCCTCTGCTTCTTCTTTTATGTATATTCCCACCTCAACAATATAGGTTGAGTTATTAACAAACAAGTGAAGGAGAAGGCCCTAGTGCTTTTCTGCCATAACAAAGGTCCAGAAACTGGATAACTTATGGGACACCTGGGGGGCCCAGTCAGTTTAATGTCCGACTTTGGGTCAGGTCATGATTTCATGCTTCGTGAGTTTGAGCCCCACCTTGGGCTCTTCATTTTGGGCAGAGACACAATTCAGCCCCAAATGAAAGAATGAGCTAGAACACTAAACCTGGGCTTCAATCAAAACCTCTAACCCACATCTGGACATCTCAGTCCACCCATGGAGGATTCTTGCCTGACTGCCTTCAATTACAGTGGCTCAATCCCCCTAGATTCAGCTAACCTAACTCAGCTAACCTTTTAAAATAAATAATTGCAAATATCAAATAACCAACCACCTCAAGAGTTTGTAAAGAATGAAGATTTCAGAATCCTACCCCCAGAGATTCTGATTCAGTGGTTAGAGTTGATCGATACTAATACAGGTAGTCAAGAGCCTACACTTTTGGAAACACTGATCTAGGCAGTGGTGTTAAGTGACATGTCCCTAAGGAAGAGGCAATTAGCGGGACAGCCAGCCTCATTGCTCAACATTCAGCCAACAGCCCATCAACCCAAAGGTCGTAGAAGAGGCTGTTGGCAGAGAACTGGAGTTTTCTTGATAAGTACTCTGAAAAGTTAAATTAATACTACTTCACAGTTTAAATCCCATTTTTAGACGATCATAGAATTGAACTGGTTCCAATTTTAAATTAGCAATTCAATTGTGTCTTCAATTTTCACAGGCTGCAGATTCCCTCAAGGCCCAAAATAGGAACCACAGGAATCCTTCCCACATTAATGAAGCTTGGACTAGGGGTGACTTCTTTATTTTGAAAAATAAAATAAAAAGACAATAGCTGGTATTTGTTGAAATCCTACTATTTGCCAGGATTCTTCTGGGCACTCGTGACACAGTCTTGGACAAAACAGACAAAATCCCTGTTATCACAGCTTTTATTTTAGTGGATTAAAGATGACTGAGGTGTAAGATAAATTAGTAAAATATGTGAAAAATTCACAGTGACAATGATTTTTGCCTATTTCACTTCATACAGCATCCCAAGTGCCTAGATCCATCATTGGCATGTGGTTGAAGGTCAACAAATATATGTTGATTTCTAAATGGGGATGAGTGCACCGGCACATTTAAGGTAGGGAAATGGAATGAGTGGGAGGAGTGAAGTTTTAAATGGAAAATCAAGGAAACCCTTGGAAAGGGTCGTCGGAATAAAGATCTGAAGGGCATGTGGTTGAGTCCTGTATATATCTGATAAATAAGGGGGCCTGAGAATGGCTGAGACAAGGGAGAAAACTTAGTGTGTTCAAGGAATAGCATGGAGAAAAGGAAAAGAGAGAAAGAGGAGTGAGAAGGTGGAAAAGTAATGGGGTGGGGGATGGCCAGATAAGAGAGGGCCAAATGTGCCCCTATAATGACCTCCGAGAAGGGAAGCCTCTAAAGGTTTTCACCGGTGATGTGAGAAAGTGCTTATCTTTAACAAGCTTATTTCCACTCTGTGTTTTGAAAACACTGAAAGGGAACAAGGGCTCAAGCAGGACGTTATTGTAACCATCAAATTAGAGATGAAAGTACCTCAGACCAAAATGGTAACAGTAGTAGGATGAGAAGGAATAGGATTTTAGGTATATTTTGATAGTTTGGGGAACAGGATTTGCTGATGGATGGGATTTCGGATGTGAGAAAAAGAGAGGAGTTCAAGAGATAGTCAGGCAAGGATGCCAGCAGCTGGAACTGTAATACACTGCTGGTGGAAATACAAAATGGCACCATTACCTTGGAAGACTGTTTGACAGTTCCTTTAAATGTTGCCTGACATACCTACCAAACCCTCTGGACATTCCACTCTTAAGTGATTTACTCAAGAAAACTGAAATCAAAGGTCTACATAAAAACCTCTACAGAATGTTCAAGCAGTTTCATTCCTAACAGTCAAAAATGGGACACAACCCAATGTCCATCATTTGGTGAAGACATAAACAAATTGTGGTATATCCATAGGACAGAATATTAATTACAACAAAAAGAAGGGAACTACCATCACATACAACACGAATGAATCTCAAAATATTTATTCTAAATGAAAGACAGACACAGAAGTGTGTACATTGTTTAGTTCCATTTATATACAATTCTAGGATATGTAAACCAATCTTATAGTCACAAAAAGCAGATCAGTTGTCTTCAGAGGACAGAGGTGAAGAGAGGCATCAGTGGCAAAGGGAAATAGAAATGTTCTGTATGTTGATTGTGGCAGTGATTTCATGGCTATATACATCAGTCAGAACTTCATTGAATCGTATACTTTAAGTGGATAAAGTTTGCTGGACATGAATTATATCTCCAAAAGCTGATTTAAAACATTGTGTAAAGAGGATGAAACCAGAGTTTTTAGCCTGAGTGACTAGAAAAATGGAGTTGCAATTTACATAAATGAGAGGGGCGCCTAGGTGGCTCAGTACAGAGTGTCCAGCTCTTGATTTCAGCTCAGTCATGATCCCAGGATCATGGGATCAAGCCCCACACCAGACTCTGTGCTGAGTGTGGAGCCTGCTTAAAATTTTCTCTCTCTCTCATAAAAATTTTTTAAATATATAAATGAGAAAGACTCTGAAAGAAGCCAGTTTTGATGATGGGGAAATATTAGAAGCTCACCTACAGACATGATAAGTTTGAGATGCCAGTTGGACCTCAAATCTAGAATTCAGGAAATGGGTCAATGGACCAGGCTGGAGATATATACATGAAAGTCCTAACACAGATAAAGGCAGGAGGCTATACGAATTCATTACAAGAATGAATATGGTTTGAAAATAGGAGGAAGGCACTCATTGAGATGAGAACTGGGTGTTATATGGAAACCAACTTGACAATAAATGATAAAAGAAAAAAAAAGAAAATAGAAAATAGAAGAGCTCCAAGGACTAATCCCTATGACTCTCCAACATTAAGAGCTAGCAGAGAAGAAACAGCCAAGAATCTGAAGAGAAGCAGCAGCGATTAAAGAGGAAAAGAGGGGCGACTGCGTGGCTCAGTAGGTTAAGCTTCCAACTTTGGCTGGGGTCATGATCTCGTGGTCTGTGGGTTTGAGCCCTGCATTGGGCTCTGTGCTGACAGCTCAGATCCTGGAGCCTGCTTCAGATCCTGCATTTCTCTCTCTCTGTGCCCCTTCCCTGCTCATGCTCTGTCTCTCAAAAATAAAAATAGAACGTTTAAAAAAAAAGAGGAAAAGAAAGAAGTAGAGCCTTCTAAAGGAAAGTAGAAGGAAGAAGTAGATGGCATTATTAGAAGTAGAGAAAATGAACAGTACACAAGAAAGCAAGGGAAAACAGGCCTTCAGAGCAAATACAGTAATCTGTGGCACACGCTCCTGATAAATCAAACTAGATGAGTACTGATAACTGCAACCCGGAAGTCACTACTGACCTTGATGGGCAATGGTGAAGAAAAAAATAAGAAGAGGGAGGTTGGAGTCAGCCTACATAGTTCACGTATTCATGGAGCAATGCTGTACCAAATGGGGAGTTAGTGATAAGTAGAGGAGAAAGTGGGATCAAAGGAGATTTGAAGGCGATGGGACAATTGTTAGAGTAATGTTCCTGAGTGAGTGGGAGGTGGTGGGCTGTGGTGCACAAGCAGAGGGGCTGGCTTTTGGCAGGAGCCCAGAGAGCTCCTGTAAACAGAGACAAGGGAGAGAATGCAGGCAAGATGAAGAACTGCGGGGGAGCCAGAGCTACGCCTTTTCTGGTTGCTTCTATTTTCTCCGTGAGAGAAAAAGTGATCTCCTTAGTGAGAGGAAGTATGAATGACAAGCTGTTGGAGACTTGAGAACAGAGAAGAAGCTCCATGGAGGTCGGCTAGTACAGGGACCACCAACCGGTAGGCCCCCGGCCCACCTGTTTCTGAATGGCCTGCGAGCTAAGAATGGTTTTTACGATGTTCAAAGGAAGAGGTAAAAATGACTGTAGTTTTTCAGGGAGAACAAGAGCCTTTTAGGACAAAGTTGGCCAGCCGTGATGTAGGAGAATGAGAGCGAATGGACTCAGGCCCCACAGAATGACATCCAGGCAGCAAGAGAGCACTGGGCGGGAGCCTGACAGAATGTCAATCCACTTAATCCTCGCACAAGTACCACAAGTTAAATATTAATAACCCAATTTCAGAGATGAGCTCACTGGGTTTCAGGGAGGTTCAGGAACCTTCTCAAGGTCACACAAATAGTAAGTAGTGGGATAAAGACTTAGCTAGCAACTATACACATACCTCAAATTCCTATTTCCTTTCCAGTCTGCCACACTGCATTGCAAAATATTGTGGCCTCTTGGTCTTTACCTTGAATCCTTGTAACTGCAGCTGTAAGATGATGCATAAGGAAGCAGCATGTGTAGCAAATGAGCCACCTTTTGAGCCAGATAGCCGTAGGTGTAGACCTCAGTGGGCTCTTGCTGATGTGTGGCCATGAGCAAGGAAACATGTCCAAGTCTTAACTTCTCTCGTCTGTAAAATCGGGTTAATAATAATTGAGCCACTTAAATAGCTGATATTCAACTATTTTTGACCAATAAAAGACAATCACTTCTGATTCAAACTGATACCTACCATCCAAGGATATTATGTGTAATATAGTTAATATATATGTAGTGTCAGGTTTGCAGTCATTTGAATGGTAGTTATTCCATGGACAATAATACTAGGAGCAACCTTGTGCCTAAGGAAGTCTTTATTTAGAGAGAAGTGGCTGTGGAATGATCCCAGCTCTGCACACATAGCCCAGAGCCACAGAGGAAAATAAGAGGAGGAAGTATGCAGGAGTCCTGGAAGTAGTCAGTCAGCGTCAAGTCACAGGAACCTTAAATCTAAAGTCATCCTGGGGCACCTGGGTGGCTCAGTCAGTTGAACATCTAACCCTTGATTTCCACTCAAGTCATAATCTCAAGATCCTGGGATCAAGCTCCACACCAAGCACCCACTAAGCATGGAGCCTGCTTAAGATTCCCTCTCTCTCTCTCTCTCTCTCTCTCTCACTGTCTAAAATAAAATTTAAAAAAAAAGATTAAAGTCATCTTGATAACGTATGGCCTAAAGGAGTGCTGAGGGCCCCTTGCTAGGCAACCTCCAATACCTAGAAGACTCTCAAGGAGGGGGAGGACCAATTCATCTCACTCTGTTTGGCTGCAGAGGATAGAAGCGGGACTAGTGTGAAGAAAGTACATGGAGACAGATTTACATAGCATTAAGTCAAAACTTTATAACAGTTGGAATTATTAACCATGGAAAGAGCTGCAGCATGAGGCTGAGAATTCAAAGGGAAACTGGGAAAGCATTAGGTAATGTATTGTAAGAAGAATCACATCATGGGTAAGCTCACCACACCGTGAACTAAATGACCTCTGAGACCCTTCCCAACTCTAGAACATTATGAGTTGCCAGCAGTCCCCAGCCCCCAGATCTGACCCACCAGTGCTCCAAAAGCAGACCAGCTAGTTAAGCTTCTAGTATAATGCCCAGCACAGAGCTGGCATTCACAGCATGTTTGCTGCTCTCCTTCATGTCTCCTCTGCCCCCAAACAATGAAGTCCTATTAAGTTCTCTTACCACCAGCAATGGTACTATACCTCTTTTATTCCACTCATTCTCACTTATCACCTATCTACTAAGTACAAAGGAGAGGAGGAAAGAGCTGGTTTTAAAAGGAACAAGTAGGGACACCTGGGAGGCTCAGCTGGTTAAGTGTCCAACTTTGGCTCAGGTCATGATCTCACCACTCGTAGGTTCGAGCCCTATGTTGGACTCTGTACTGGCAGCTCAGAGCCTAAAACCTGCTTCAGATTCTGTGTCTACCTCTTTCTCTGCTCCTGCCCCACTTGCTCGCTCTCTCTCTCTCTCTCTCTCTCTCTCTCAAAAATGAATAAATGTTAAAAATTTTTTGAAATATAAAATAAATAAAAATTAAAGGAACAAGTGAAAATTCAAATGTGAACCCAATGTATTCTCATGAAACTATTATCAGACCAAAGTCAGGATTTTTATGTTTCAATTGGTTTTTCCAAGAATAGATCACTGGGATTTATATGGCTAATAGGGGAAGAAATTGTTTTCAGAGAAGACATGATTAAAAATAAGCAGCTGGCTTTTGAGAGAGATTCAGATTCCTTCCCTCACAGGTGGATGGAATGAAAATGCTACCTACTTTAGTTACACTGTCCAGAAAAGGCATCAGCTTGACAGTATTTAAGCTGATTCCCCACAGATAAGTCACACATGACAATAGTGGAGAGAAAAAAGCAGAGGGAATAGCATTTATGAGAATCTTGAAAGAGGAAAAGTCTTGGGCCTGTCTGAAAAAGAGTGACTTTGTTGTAGTGTGGGAGTGACACAGCCTGAGGTTGGAGAGATCAGCAGACACATATCAGCTAGATCCATAGACCTATCCAGCCCTTTGTAAGGAGTTTGGATTTATTACAAGTATAATGAAAAGTCACAGAAGGTTTTTAAGAAAGTTTTATTTGTGGAGAGGGCAAGATGGCGGAGAAGTAAGGAGCTCCGTACCTGCACTCGCGCCCATACATCACACAGAAAAGATCTGAAGACATTGGAAACCTTACAAAACCTGAGAGATTGGGAGAAAAAAGACGCAGAATCCACTGAGAGAGCCTTCTAACGTGAGTGCGAACCGGGGAAGAT
>NW_024083364.1:0-8449 GCF_003009895.1 Hyaena hyaena | reverse complement strand
TTTTCATGGGTCTGATATACTGTGTGTGGGGTTTGCTTATAGGCCCGAGTTTCAGTTTATTTCAGTCAGTATTTCCACTCTCCCCTCCATCTGATTTGCTGTCAGCAAAGAAGAATTGAGGGTGGCCCCATCTGGAAGAAAAATCCCCATGTGTGCATGTGTGTGGTGTGCATATACATTCATGTATATGTAACTCTATATGCACATATAGTATAGGACACATTATATATAATACATAATGTATAACATGATATTTAATATAATATAATTAATGTAACATATAATACGATATGCTATATTGTGTGTGTGTGTGTGTGTGTGTGTGTGTGTGTCTGTGTAAAACAAGAGCATTTCTGTGTTTGTCTGGTTTAGAAGAAGAAGTTCCAATTTGGGGAAAGGGTATAAAGTCCCACTCTCTGACATGCTCACACTAGCAATACTTGGAGATGTCTTCCTCTTCTAGTTGTAGCATGGCTCTTAGTCCCTCAATACTGGCATCAGGGTCTCAAAGGAAGCATTTTGTAGGATCTGTAAACAGTCATACAGCAGTTTGGACCAAGAAGGCTAGCAGGGCTCTGAAACTTGTTCATAAGCCAGTCCCTACTTATCTCCCATTGGTATAAGATGGTAGGGCTTACTGGTTTCCTTTTCTATCCTCTGAATGCCCTTTCTGACCTGTCTCTCACTTTCAGATTTGGGTCAAATTGCTTAATTGTGTGAGCTCTTTCTCTATAAGCAAAACTCAAAAGTGCAGTTTTGCATAAGCCAGGAGTCCAGGTGAAGTGTGCTCTATCTTATCACGTCTTAGGCCCATCTGCGCTTCTCTGGCACAGCTGAGGAAGCAAGTGTAAACACAGGTAACTTATTTCCTCACTCAGGCCTATTCATAACCACCCTCTCCAGCAAGAGAAAACCTGTATTCACAGGCTGGAAGGCCAGCAAAAGCTACAGTTTTCTGATTGGATCATAAAGAATGAACATTGTCTGAACTTGAACACCCAGTGTCGCTATTTAAACTAAAACACCTTTCCACAAGATATCCTCAAACTACTTATTTTTTTCATCCCCACATCCCTACCCACCCATCGATTTCACAACTTGTTTTCTCTCTTCGAACCTCCAGCACTGCCTGTCCCATCCTCACTCTTAGCTGATGACCTCCCTTTCTAAATCACTGGGAACACTGCATAAGAGTCAACCTAAATGAACAAGTCCAAAATTGAACTCCCCTATCTTCCCCTATGAACCTTCTTCAGTTGCAGTATTTTCCATCTCAGGATAATGGCAACTCTATTCATTCAGCTGTCGTGCCATAGACTTGAGAGTGATCCTTCATCATGCTGCTATACTCACCCCTCATTTTCAACCGGACAGGAAATCCTGTGAGCTCTTTTTGCAAAATGTGTCCAGAATCTGACCACTTCTCATCACCTCCACTGCTAACATCCTGTTACAAGCCACCATCAGTTTTCCCCTCTAGCTTGTTGGAATTGTTTCCTGACTTCTTTCTCTGCTTCACCCCCCTGCCCGCCACCCCCCTCCAAACTGCCCCACTGACAATCAATCCAGCAGCCAGAATAATGCTATTAAAACATATATAATTGGATCTTATTGTACCTCTGCTTAAAACCAATAGCTTTCATTTCGTTCAGGGTAAATTAAGAGTCCTTATAACTGCCGACAAGGCCATATGTGATTTGTCCACTAGTTACCTCCCTTACCTTATCTCATAGTACTCTCCTCCCTTCTCATTCCCCTTTGGCCACAGTGACCTTCTTGCTGCTCCAAAAGTAAGGGCTTTGGCACCAGCTGTTCTTTCAGCCTGGAACATTCTTCCCCTCCAGATGTCTGCATGACTACTTCCCTCACGTCTTTTATGTCTTTGACTAAATGTCATCTTTCAATGTGGCTTTCCCCTGAACATCTTATCCCAAATCCCCCTCCCCACCGCACATACAAGTCCCATTTACCTTGTCTTATTTTGTTGTCTCTTGAATGCATTTTGTTTTGTTCTTTCAACACATTATGTAACTTACTTCCTTAATATGAGTGTTTACTTGTCTCTGCTCCCTAGAAGGCAAGTTCTTCAAACCCAGGGCTGTTGTCATTGTTGTTGTTGTTGTTGTTGTTGTTGTTTAGTATGTGTGTCTGATTCCTCACTAATTTGTCTCAGTAGAGACTGGCATATAGGAGGTGCTCAACAAATATTCATTTGTTGAATGAATAAATATACATTACCAACATCCTCCATTGTTTACTCAATTTTCTTAATCCAGTGAAGAATGCTAATGTCCCTCACAAAATTATGTTTCCCTCAATTTCCCCTTATGGTTGCGCCATCATCGACAAAATCCCAAGACAAGGAAAATATTTCCAACACATAAAACAGGCAAAAGGTAAATAACCCTAAGGAACAAAAATGGACAACAAATAGCACACCAAAACAACAAAACAAACAAGCAAAGGAAACACATTAGGGTACCCATGAATAAATGAACACTGTTCACAAACAATATGGTAGTGCTCGTGAGGGTAAGGAAACAAACAACTTTTGCTCAGGTGTGCTTGCTCTGAGAGTGTCGTAGAAAGTATCTCCATGAATGGTCGTCGTTGTATCTGGTGTTAGGACAATGTTGAAGAGGAAGCTCACTCATTATACAGTAACCTCCCTAGGATGACTCATGGGAGAAACCTGTCTCTGGGAAAAGCATTGGTTACTCCTTCTGTGCAGTCATTCAGGTTTGGCTTCAGGGATGCTGCGACCCCTGCTGGTGAACACCTTTCCCTCTTTCCATTTAGGCAGCTCAAAAACATAGATCCACATCTCTGGCCAACTGGCAGTAAATGTGTAGAACCTTATGGCATGTGCTTTGTGTTCAAATCAGTCATCTTATTAGACTTCCGCATTTTAATTTGGCCTTGATTTCTTCACCCAATATGTTTATTAAAACTTTGATTTTCTTCTGTACTAGTGTGTTTGTGTAAGCTGTGTTATTCCTCAGCTCAAAGCCTGCTGATGGCTTCTGACCTCACCCAAAGTAAAAGCCCAGTCCTCTGCCAGTAAAGACTCTACTGGATCTAATTCTGGCTAACTCTCTGGCCACTCTCCTTCACTCCCTCTGTGCTAGTCAAACTGGAATCAGCTTCTACTTTTAATAAAGTCTTCTGTTTCTTGGGTGATTGAGCCACACGATACATGACCACAGCCATAGACTTTTTTGTTTGTTTGTTTAAAAACACAGCTTTTGAGGGCAAGGTATGATGGCTCTCTAAGTCTGCTTACCCCTTGTTCATGCCAACATTTGGATAAAGCATATCTATCAATCATATCTCACAAATACTATGTATGTCACCACACTTTGCACCAAAAGCATCGCTGGTGTACCTGTCTGGTCAATGCCAGGTTCTTGTTCTACAGCTCACCATCTGGGAAGAAACATACAGTCACTAGCCCACCACTGAGACCATTGGATTGGAGATAACAACTACCTTCCATCTTAGTGCATCCATCTTGCCTGCCAGATAAAGCAGCTCTGCCCCTATTTACTGGGGTCTTTCTAGAAAACAACACTCATCATCCTTATGGTCATTTATCTCTGGATTTCTCTATCCATGGGAATCCACCGAACGTCCAACGCTACCTTCTCCAGACTATCCAGTATGACTGTCCCCTCCCTACTGGGAATATTTCCCACGGCCCACACTGCTAACCCAGGATGGGGAAGTGGAATATGCAATACAAGAGAGGCCAGACTTTCAGTGGCACTGTGGCACCTCCAAGTCTTATTCACCTAGAAGGATCCCGTCAAAGGGACTGATCCCCAAAGCCACTTGGAAAGTGCCCTGTTTCGGTCAAAACATTCTAACAAGTGAACCCTTGGAGATCCAGGCCTCTGGTATCCATGGTATGGGCTTTCATCGATTCGGAAGTGTACAGGGAAGCCAATGGGGCACAAATAGTTTGAGGGTCATGAATGAGGGTCATGAACCTGATGGTCCAGGGTCAAGGACCAGAAGGTTCCTCTTTCTTGCTTCCTTTCACCTCAGGGAGTGTCTTCAGGCAATGCCTCTGGAGCCAGTTCACTCAGTCTCCTCTAACCAGCACTGCCAGCCCTTTGTTCCAGATATTGTTCTTGTGTTTAACCCACCATATAGACTTGGCATCCTCACCAGAGAAAACTTGGAAAGTTGGGGAAAGTTACCAGAATGAATTTAAAAATCAACCATAATTCTACAACCAATACATAATCACTCTTAGTTCTGAATTTACTCACCTGGCCTCTTTTCTATGGAAGTAAAGTAATGCGGCATGTAACCTACTACCATGAGATTCAGTGGTGTCCCTTGCTGCATTCCAGACATTGCTGAGCATGTGTGACAACCAGCAGAAATGGCCTTCCTGCCCCCTGCCCACCCGCACACCCCATCCTTCATGGAAAAAGATGCTCAATCTCAACATGAGTCAGGCAATAGACATTTTTTTTTATTAAAAATTTTTTTAATTTAAATTCTGCTTAGTGACCATATGGTGCAATATTAGTTTTGGGTGTCCAATATTGTGTGATTGAACACTTCCATGCAACACGCAGTGCTCATCACAACTTGTGCCCTCCTTAATCCCCATCACCTATTTAACCCATCCCTCCACCCACCTCCCTTCTGGTAATCATCAGTTTGTTCTCTCTAGTTAAGAGTCTGTTTCTTGGTTAGGTAATAAAATAATTTTAGTCACAGTGAGCTACCATTTCTTTTCTATCAGAGGTCTATTTGATATAGGGATGGAAAAGGATACTAGGAAATGACATCCTAAGGAAGAAAGGACCAGGAAGCCCAGTTTGGCCCACTAACAGCACTATGGCTGTTTGAGGGAAGTGGTGATACCCCTTACTCAGGTTTGTCTCCTGGCCCAGTTCCCATGGAATCAAATATGAATCCAATGAGGGGCTGAGACTAAAAACTGAAAGGGTTGTTTTTCTAAGAGTGGAGGAGCAGTGCAAATCAGTCAGCACAGGCCAAATGGCTCCCTTTCATGGTGGGTGATCACCATGTGCAACTGGTGGGCCTGTGGTCAGAACAAAGGATGCTCCCTTGCCTCCAAGCACCACAGGAGCCACTCTCAGAGATATGTGCTGGGGATACTTTGGTCCAGAGCCCTGGGATCTTTTGTGGATGTGGCTGAATAAAAACAGGGTTAACCCCAGGGCAGCCAAACAAGCTCACCACAGGGCTCAATCCTGCCTATTCTCTGGAGGCTCCAGAACTCCCAGTGAGCTCTGCATCAACATACTCAGCATCCCCAGCCAGGGTGTGTGATGTCCACCAAGGTCATCACCAGGCTTGAGCATGGGGCAGGCTTGATGGCATATTCTGACATATGATTCCATATCCTGACCCAGGAATGGAATGGAATGGAATGGAATGGAATGGAATGGAATGGAATGGAATGGAATGGAATGACAAAGGAGATCTGAAATATAGGCATAGGGAAGGCTTCAGAGAACTCTGTGAAGAATTAATCCAAGTTCTAAATGACCAAATTGTTCTGATCAGTTAGAGGAAAAAAACACACAACTGAAACAAAAACATTTTCCACATTTCTAGCAGAGAAAATTTAGAGATGGGGCTTGGATTATCAAGTGTTAATAACATTGAAAACGGTTTTATTTTTCTATAAAAATGTTCTGTGATTGTAAGAAAGCAAAAAGGAAGGAGCAGAGGGAGAGGAGAGGAGAGAGGACAGCAAGGAGGGAGAGAGAAACAGAGAGACAGAGACACACAGAGAATAAAGACAAAGGAAGGAAAGAAGGGGAAGAGACAAAAGTGACTATGCATAGAGACCAGCCATGGGGTTAGTTCATTTTTCTTCTTGAAACCCAGGGCTGCTGCCTCTAATGCCCAAAGTCTTGATGATAACATTCTGGTATTGTGCTTGCTTAGTGAAGCTTTCAGAGCTTCCCTTGAGGAAAAGTTATGACCCACTGCAGGAAGACGGGCATGACTGGGGCCTATGCCCAACCAATGTGACAAACCTAGTTCACCATAGCACCAGGAAGTTGCAGCTGAACCCATAAGTATCATGGCTATCTTATGCCTATTTCTCCTCTTCATCACCCAGGCAGCCCTCTCCCTTAGCAGATGTGGAACAAAGGAACCCTTGCAGAAAACAATCTCAGAGCCTCGGTCTGAGCTATGTCTGGAAAGTCCATAGCATTCTGAATGATCTAGAATTTACTGAGCATTTACTAGGCTCCAAGGCCTTGTGCTAAGAGCTCACATGTTCACTTATTATATAATGCTATCGTTAAAACAACCGAGTGAGGCAAGTGTGACTATAACCTTCACTTTTGAAGTAAGGAAACCAAGGCTCAGTGAGCTCTAGAAACCTGCCTAAGGTCACAAAGATAATAAAATCCAAGTGTCTCTCAAATAAAAAATGACATACTTTGCTTTAACTATAAATCAGCATGGCTCTGAGACTAAAGAGGAGAATAAGTTGGTAATTTCCAAGGAGGAAGTGATTTTAAATCTGGCCTGATTTCAAATCACTTTGAACTACCCTTGGTGTGCCTAGGGAGGCGCCTTCTCTCTTAAACATCTACTCACAGACACAGATCACACACACACACACACACACACACACACACACACACACACACACCAACTGGTATGGGGCAGTCTGAGTTCCGTACGATCCAGACTCAGCAGTTAACAGAATGATTATTCCCTTACCCTTACTCATGAACAACATTAGATCAAAATTCCCCAAATTCCTGGAAACTTACTGCATCAGAAGCTTCCAATCTTAGCCCAAAATATGTTCATTTCAGTTGTGCAGATTCCACCATCCCCCAAAGATAGCATAGAACCCTTCTCTGTCTTCCCATAATGCCCTGGATGTATTGTCATCGATCCATTCATCCAACAAATAATCACGGAACTCTTCTGAAAGGGGGACACTTTTGCACTGTTAGTGGGAATGCAAATTGGTGCAGCCACTCTGGAGAACAGTATGGAGGTTCCTCAAAATATTAAAAATAGAACTACCGTACGACCCAACAATTGCACTACTAAGTATTTATCCAAAGGATACAAAAATGCTGATTTGAAGGGGCACATGCACCCCAATGTTTAGAGCAGTGCTACCAACAATAACCAAATTATGGAAAGAGCCAAATGCGCATCGACTGATGGATGGATACAGAAGATGTGGTATAAATCTACAATAGAATATTACTCGGTGATCAAAATGCATGAAATCTTGCCATGTGCAACAGCGTGGATGGAACTAGAGTGTACTATGCTAAGCAAAATAAGTCAATCAGAGAAAGACAACTATCATATGATTTCACTCATATGTGGAATTTAAAAAACAAAACAGATAAGCATAGGGGAAGGGAAGGAAACACAAAATAAGATTTAAAAAAAAAAAACAGAGAGCGAGACAAACCAGAAGAAACTCTTAAATACAGAGAACAAACTGAGAGTTGCTGGAGGGGAGGTGGGCAGGGAGATGGGCTAAATTGGTGATGGGCATTAAGGAGGGTACTTTGTTGGGCTGAGCACTGGGTGTTATATGTAAGTGATGAATCACCAAATTCTACTCCTGAGACCAATGCTACACTATATGTTAACTAACCTGGATTTAAATTTTTAAAAAATCATGGAACTTCTCTAATATATGCCAGCCACTATATTACTCTTTGGAATCTAATCATTCCAACTACCACTATCTTTTTTTTTAACACTACCTTTTTTTTTTTTTTAAATGATCAGTTTTAATGTAGCAATATCTCTCACCAGGATGAGTGCCTTGTAAGAAGGTACCGTGCATTATTCATTATTATATACCTAGGACTTAGCCACATATGGGCACATCTCTGAGTAGGTTATCAACAAATACTGGAGACTGAACAAATAATTTCATGAAGTGTATACTGCATGTAAGACATTAGGAACACAATGAAGAGATAAAATATAAACCAAATGGAATGCAAACCCCACTAAAGGCAAAGAGATGATGCCACATTGAAGGTGGGATACCAAGAAGGGAAGCTCTCGTAATACCGACAAACACCCTTTGCAAAATAAACCAGGGTCTGCACACTCAGGTAAGCATACATCTTAGGTAG
The DNA here is from genome assembly GCF_003009895.1 of Hyaena hyaena. Lineage (NCBI taxonomy): Eukaryota > Metazoa > Chordata > Mammalia > Carnivora > Hyaenidae > Hyaena > Hyaena hyaena. The sequence continues at coordinate 320 of NW_024083364.1, read as the reverse complement.
GACGGCAAAATAGCATCCAGCCCTAGAATGGGAGCCCTGTCTTCTCAGTCTCCAGTCTGCTTTATGGGAGCCAGTCTGCCTATCATACTGTATGTAACACAATCCCCTGACACACCAGGGACAGTAGAAGTGAGAAGTAAAAGATCATGAATATGAAACTCCCTCCTCTTAGGAATAGATACCTTCTACTGCGACTCACTGGACTGTCTTGCCTGTCTCTCAAAGTATTAGAAGTTCTGAATCCTCAAAACCTACCCAGGAGAAGTGTTGCCACTCCAGACCTATAGGCTTCCTAACTATGTGTAGGTCTGAAGGGCCAA
>NW_024083363.1:0-8460 GCF_003009895.1 Hyaena hyaena | reverse complement strand
AAACTATTTGTAAAAAAAATAAATAAATAAAATGCATAACGGATAGAAAACTAGCCAAAATGATTAAACAGAAGCATTCTCCTCAAAAGAAATTCCAGGAAGAAATGACAGCTAAGGAATTCATCAAAATATATATAAGCAATATAAGTGAACAAGAATTTATAATGATAGTGATAAGATTAATCGCTGGGCTTGAAACAAAGCATAGAAGACAGCAGAAAGTATATTGCTGCAGGGATCAAAAATTTTAACAAAAATAGTCATGATGAATTTTAAAATGATATAAGTGAGGTGCAAAATAAAATGGAGGCAGTCACAGTGCAGATGGAAGAGGCAGAGGTGAGAATAGGTGAAATAGAAGATAAAATTATGGGAAAAGAAAAAGCTGAGAAAAAGGGAGATAAAAAAATTCTGGATCACGTGGGGATAATTAGAGAACAAAGTGATTCACTGAAACGGAACGATATCCATATCATAGGAGTTCCATAAAAAGAAGAAAAGAGAGAAGGGGCTGAAAGTAAACTTGTACAAATCATAGCTGAAAATTTCCCCAATCTGGGGAAAGAAACAGACATTGAAATCCAGGAGGCACAGAGAACTCCTTTCAGACATAACTTCAATCGATCTTCTGCAGAACATATCATAGTGAAACAGGCAAAATGTTAAAGAGAGAACTCTGAAAATAGCCAGGGATAAATGGGCCTTAATATACAAAGGAAGATACGTAAGGGCAATAGCAGACCTAGCTATTGAAACTTGGAAGGCCAGAAAAGAATGACAGGAAATCTTCAATGTGATGAACTGGAAATATATGCAGCCTAGAATCCTTTATCCAGCAATCCTTGCATTCAGAATAGAAGAAGAAATAAAGGTTTTCCAAAACAAACAAAAACTGAAGGAATTCATCACCACTAAACCAGCCCTACAAGAGATCCTAAGGGGGGCTCTGTAAGTGAAATGTTGCAAGGAACGCAAAGTACCAGAGACACCACGACAAGCATGAAACCTACAGAGACCACAATGACTCTAAACCCATATCTTTCAATAATGACACTGAGTGTAAATGGACTAAATGTTCCAGTCAAAAGACATCGGGTATTAGAATGAATAAAAAAACAAGACTCATCTATAGTCTGTCTATAAGACACGCATTTGAGACCTGAGGACACCTTCAGATTGAAAGCGAGTGAATGGAGGACCATATATCATGCTACTGGAAGTCAAAAGAAAGCTGGAGTAACCATATTTATATCAGACAAACTATATTTTAAATTAAAGGCTAAAACAAAATGACAAATGGCATTTTATAATAATTATGGGATCTATCCATCAGGAAGAGCTATCAATTATAAATGTCTGTGCACCGAATTCAGAAGAACCCAAATATATAAAACAATTATTCACAAACATAAGCAATATTATTGATAAGAATGTGCTAATTGCAGAGGACTTTAATGCTCCGCTTTCTGCAATGGACATATCTTCTAGACAGAAAATTAACAATGAAACAATGGCCCTGAATGATACACTGGACCAGATGGGCTTGACAGATATATTTAGAACTTTTAATCCTAATTTAGCAGAATATACTTTCTTCTCGAGTGTACACGGAACATTCTCCAAGATGTATCACATACTGGGTCACAAAGTAGCCCTTAATAAATATAAAAGACTTGAGATCATGTCATGCTCCAAATGCATGGAGGTTAAAGAATATCCTACTAAAGAAGGAATGGGTCAACCAGACAATTAAAGAAGAAATTAAAAAATATATGGAAACAAATGAAAATGAAAACATGGCAGTCCAAACCCTTTGGGATGCAGCAAAGGCAGTCTTAAGAGGGAAATGCATTGCAATCCAGGCTTATCTCAAGAACAAAGGAAAAATCCAAATCACAAAATCTAACAGCACACTTAAAGGAACAAGAAGCAGAACAGCAATGACACCCCAAATGCAGCAGAAGTAGATAAACAGTAAAGATCAGAGCAGAAATAAACAATATAGGATCCAAACAAAACAAAACAAAACAGTAGAACAGATCAATGAAACTAAGAATCGTGGGTTGTTTTGAAAACATAAACAAAATTGATAAACATCTAACCAGTCTTCTCATAAAGAAAAGAGAGAGGAACCAAATAGATAAAATCATGAATGCCAATGGATTTATTACTACCAATCCCTCAGAAATTCAAGCAATTGTCAGGGAATGCTGTGAAAAAGTATATGCCAAGAAATGGACACATTCCTAAACACCCACACACTACCAAAACTCAAATGGGAAGAATTAGAAAATTTGAACAGATCCATAACTAGTGACAAAATTGAATCCATTATCAAAAATATCTACGAAGAAACCTAACCAAAAATCTGTACGCTGAAAACTATAGAAAACTTAAGTTGGAAATTGAAGAAGACACAAAGAAATGGATGAACATTCTATGCTCATGGATTAGAAGAATAAATATTATTAAAATGTCAATAATACCCAAAGCAATCTATATTCAATGCAATCCCGATCAAAATTGCACCAGTATTATTCTCGGGGCTAGAGCAAATAGTCCTAAAATTTAACGGAACCACAAAAGACCCAGAATAGCCAAAGTTATAATGAAGAAGAAAACCAAAATGGGAGGCATCACAATCCCTGACCTTAGCCTCTAATACAAAGCTGTAATCATTAAGACTGTATGGTACTGGCACAGAAACAGACACAAAGACCAATGCAATAAAATAAAGAACCCAGAATTGGACCCAGAAATGTATGGCCAACTAAACTCAGACAAAGCAGGAAAGAGTATCCAACGGAAAAAAGACAGTGTTTTTAGCAAATAGTGCTGGGATACCAGGATAGCAACATGCAGACCACTGTTTTACACCCTAAACACACACGCACACGCACACACACACACACACACACACCACACAAACTCAAAATGGATGAAATACCTGAATGTGAGACAGGAAACCATCAAAACCCTAGAGGAGAAACCAGGCAACAAGCTCTTTGAACTCAGCCGCAGCAATTTCTTACTCAACACATCTACATAGGCAAGGGAATTAAAAGCATAAAAGAACTATTGGGGCCTAATCAAGATAAAAATCTTCTGCACTGCAAAGGCAACAATCAACAAAACTAAAAGGCACCCCACAAAATGGGAAAAGATATTCGCAAATGACATATCGGATAAAGGGCTAGTATCCAAAATATATAAGGAACTCACCAAACCCCACACCTGAAAAACAAATAATCCAGTGAAGAAATAGGCAGAAGACACAAATAGACACTTCTCCAAAGAGGACATCCAGATGGGCAACAGACACATGAAACGATGCTCAGCATCCCTCCTCATCAGGGAAACACAAATCAAAACCACACTGAGATATCACCTCACGCAGGTCAGAGTGGCTAAAATGAGCATATCAGAGAACTCTAGATGCTGGCGAGGATGTGGAGAAACGGGAACTCTCCTACAGTGTTGGTGGGAATGTAAGCTGGTTCAGCCCCTCTGCAAAAACAGTGTGGAGGTTCCTCAAAAAATTAACAATAGAACTCCCCTATGACCCAGCAATAGCACTGCTAGGAATTTACCCAAGGGATATAGGAGTGCTGATGCATAGGGGCACATGTACCCCAATTTTCATAGCAGCACTCTCAACAATAGCCAAAACATGGGAAGAGCCTAAGTGTCCATTAACGGACGAATGGATCAAGAAGATGTGGTTTATCTAATCAATGGACTAATCATGGCAATGAGAAAGAATGAAATCTGGGCATTTTCAGCAATGTGGATGGAACTGGAGGGTATTATGCTAAGTGAAATAAGTCAGGCAGAGAAAGACAGATATCGTATGTTTCCCTTCATATTTGGACCTTGAGAAATCTAACAGAAGACCATGGGGGAAGGGAAGGGGGAAAATAGTTACAAACAGAGAGGGAGGCAAACCATAACCTGTATGGTGTTTTATTCAAAACCATTGTTTCCTTGTTGATTTTCTGTTTTGGCGATCTGTCCCATGTAGTAAGTTGGGTGGTAATGTCCCCTACTATTGTTGTATTACTGTCGATCAGTTCCTTTAGGTTTGTTATTAAATATTTTATGTGTTTGGGTGATTCTATGTTGGGTTCTTAAGTATGTCCAATGCTTATATTTTCTTGGATTGTCCCCTTTATTATCACATAGTGTCCTTCTTTCTCTCTTGTTACTGTCTTTGTTTTGAAAACTATTTCAATTGATATAAGAGAACATAACACTAGGAACTGTCCAGAAAGACACACAGAAAAAATAAGAATACAAACCAAGGAGAAGAAGAAAGAATGAGGAATGTATTTGAAAATGGCATATCGGACAATGAGTTAATAACCACAATATATAAATAAGTTATACAACTCAACACCCAGAAAACAAAACTCCAATATGTTTACACTCATATGTGGATCTTGAGAAACTTAACAGAAGACCATGCGGGAAGGGAAGGGGCAAAATAGTTACAAACAGAGAAGGATGGAGGCAAACCATAAGAGACTCTTAAATACAGAGAACAAATTGAGGGTGGATGGGTAGGTGAGGGAGAGTGGAAACTGGGTGATGGGCATTGAGGAGGGCACTAGTTGGGATGAATACTCGGTGTTGTATGTAAGTGATGAACCACGGGAATCTACCCCAAAAACGAAGAGCACACTTTACACACTGTATGATAGCCAATTTGATAATAACTTACATAAAAAATAAATAAATAAAGGCAGTGACAGGAAAAAATAAAAATAAAACATAAATTGGCAGTAGACATGAACAGACATTTCTCCAAAGAAGACACATAGATGGCCAAAAACACATGAAACGATACTCAACATCATTCATCATTATGAAAATTCAAATCAAACTACAATGAGATTTTACCTCATATCTGTCAGAATGGCTAAAGTCAAAAGTTAAGAAACAACTGCAGGTGTGGATGTGTACTAAAAGGAACCCTCTTGCACTGTTGGGAATGCAAACTGGTGCAGCCACTCTGGAAAGCAATTTGGAATTTCTTCAAAAAGGGAAACAGGAGTACTCTATGATCCAGTAATCACATGGGTATTTACCTGAAGAATAAAAACTCAATAATTCAAAGGGACACATGCACTCCTATGATTATGAAGCATTATTTACAATAGCCAAATAATGGAACTAGCCCATGTGTCCATCAACAGATGAAAGGATATAGAAAACGTGGCACATATATATCTCAATGACACAATGTAAAACTACACATAACATTAAAATTTAAATCTTTTACAATGTTTAGTTTCCAAAGATTATTAATATTGCAAAACAGCTCAAAACAATAACCAGTAATGAAACGAATAATCACATAATGATAAACAAACCAGAACTGACACATTAGAATTAACAGAATTAACAGACAAGTACATTACAAGAGTAACTGTGACTGAATTTCATAGGTTCAACTGCATACATATGTTCATTATGTGTAAAGACATAGAATATAAAAAAATAAAATATCTAGAGATGAAAACTACAACATGTGAGATGAAGAATTAAATGCAAGTGATTAATCAAAGATTACACTTTGGAGAAGAAAGGATAACTGGTCTTGAGAACATAACACTAGGAACTCTCCAGAAAGACACACAGGAAAAAAAAGAATACAAACCAAGAAGGAGAAGAAGAAAGAGGAGGAGGAAGAGGAAGAGACGGGGAGAATAAATAAGTAAAAAATCTAACATCGGTGAACTATGGTAAACTTCAAACCTCTTAATATATATTTAATTTGAATCCCTGAAAGGACAGGAAGGTGAAGACAAGAAAATTCTAGGGGAAAATTCTCAGAACATTCAAATTTGATAATACCTACAACCCGAAGGGTTGTAAGAAGCTCAAAAACTTACAATTAAAGAAACATGAAGAAAACCACAAGGCACATTAAAATGAAAGGAGCAAGACAAAAAAGATAAAGATAAAACCTAAAAGGCAGACACAGAAGAAAAACTTTTGTACAAGCAAACAAAAACAAAGATGACAGAGATGTCCACTGGAAACAATAGAAGCAGAAGACCATAGAGCAACATTTTTTAAGTAAATATATACACATATACATATATATGTATACATATATATAATGTACATAATATAATACACAAAATATGTTGTAGGTTCTATATTTTATGTATTATTACATATTATATTTATTATAATATCTTGAAAATATATACATAAGGATCCCACTCTGAATTACATATTGTTTTATACAAGAACACCTTAAAATATAAGGTTTGAGGACTAGGATAACAATACCTGCACTTGCCACATCTATTTAGTATTGCATGGGAGGTTCTAGCAAAGTTAAATGGGCAAGAGAATAAAATGAAATGCATTCAGATCGGGAAGAAAGAAGGGAAACTAGTATATTCACGAATGACTTTAATCTGTATATAGAAAATCCTAAGCAGTCCTTAAAAAAGCTATTAAGCTGAAAAACAAGTTCAGTAATATTGCAGAATACAAGGTTTAATTTCTAAAAATCCATTGTATTTCTATTCACTTGGTGCAAACCAAAGAAAATAAAATTAATAATAATTGCATTTGCAACACATTTGAAAATAATAAAATGCTTAGAAACAAGTTTTACAAAATAAGTTCAAACCTTATACTTTGAAAACTATAATATATTGAAGGAAATTGAGAAGATCTAAATAAATGGAAATGCATCCTGTATTTATGGGTGAGAATACTTAATAATGTTAAGATAACAATCCACACCAAATTGATCTATACATTTAATTAATAATCTTAGGATAGTATTATTTAGAAATACTTGGAGTATTTAGAAATACTTATTTAGAAATAAGGTCATTGCAGATCTAACCAAGTTATGGTAAGGTCATTAGAGTGGACTGTAATCCAATATAATTGGTGTCCTTTAAAATGTAGAAGTTTGTACATAGACATGCACAGAGGGAAGACGACATGAACATACACAGGGAAAATGGCTTGTGAAAGTCGAGGACTGGAGTGATGCATCTACAGACCACGAATGCTAAAGATATCTGGCAAGTTACCAGAGAAGCCAGGAAGTGACGATGAAGAATTCCTCTACAGTTTTCAAACAGATTGTAGTCTTGCCAATACCTTGATTTGAAAATTCTAGCCTTGGAACTTAAGGCAATACAGTTCTATTTTTCAGAGCCATCCAGTTTGTGGAACTTTATTAAAGCAGGAAACTAATACAGGTTGGTAATATTGCAGAAAACAATCAGCAGGTTCAACACAATCTCTATGAAAACCCTACACTCCGTTTTCGCAAAGTTAACAACCTAATTTTAAAATGTACGTGGACTCGGAATAGCCAAAACAATCCTTAAAAAGAAAAACAAAGTTGAGGATTCACACTTTCTGATTTCAGTGCCTACCACAAACCTGCATTTTGCCAGACTGGATGGTATTGGTACAAAGATAGACATAGGTCAATGTAATATACCTGAAAGTCCCGGAATAAACCTATACGTTTATGCTTGTCGATTGATATTTGACAGTGCTCAAGGCAATTCAATAGGAGCAAATAGCCTTTTCAAAAATACCGATGAAAATTGGGATATCCACTTGCAAAAGTATGAAGTTGAAGCTCTGCCTCATACCGTATACTAATATTAACTCAAAAAAGACGACATGAAAGGAAGAGAAAGTTAAAATCTAATAAGTCAGAAGGAAAACTTGTGTGCTACAAAGGGGAAAAAAAAAAACCCACAGCATCTATAAAGTGAAAGGGCAAATCAGAAAACAAGAAAAATGTTTCAAATCATAAAGCTGAAAAGGCGCTAACATGCATAATATATAAATAAGAAAAAATATATGAAGAGTAAAAATACAAATAATTCAGCTAGAGGACAGGCCAAGTATCTGTATAGACACGTCTCAAAAATTGCAATGAATACATGAATATATGATCAACATAATGAGTCATTAGAACATTGCACGCATAAATCACAATGAAACTTCTTATCTACTAGAATAAATATAATCCAAGAAGAAATAGCAGGTATTGGTGATAGTGAGGAATATACATAGCATGCAGGTGGAAATATAAAATATTGCCAGTGTTTTGGAAAACATTGTAAAACTTCTTCAAAATGGGTAAACCTAAAAAATTTATGCTAAGTGAAATGTGCCAGTCATAAAAGATCACATGTTTTGGGACACGTTTTGTATGGAATTTCAAGAGTAGACAAATGTATAGAGAGAGTGACTCACTTAATGGAAAACTAGGGCTGGGGGCAGGGGTAAGAATTGGGAATGAGCGTGACTACTAATAGGTATGGAGTTCCTTTTTGAGATATACAAAATATTTTTGCATTGCAAGGATGGTTTCACAACTCTGTGTATACACTAAAAATTATTGAAATATTTACTTTGAATGGGTGAATTATACGACATGGGAATATTTCATTAAAGCTATTA
>NW_024083362.1:0-8487 GCF_003009895.1 Hyaena hyaena | reverse complement strand
GGTTAGGAAAAGATCAGCAAAACTAGAGTTTTTAAATGTTTTTATAGCAGTGGTTTTTAAATATTCTACTTGTTGATGTTTTATAGGAAAAATGATTTTGTATATTGTTTTTACAGCTAGGAAATTTGTTAAACTATCTTTTTAATTCCAATAATTTCTCTATATTTTTCGATTTTATATATACATAATGATAACATCAGCAAATGACAGCTGTTTCTTCCATTCCAATCCAAATATCTTTATATAAATATATTACACATATATATTCAGCCTTACTGTGTTGAAAAACATTTCTAGTGTACAGCTGAATAGTGACAAATATAATGGTGAAAGTGGACATCGCGGTCTTCTTCCTGATTCCAAAGGAAAACTTCCAATATTTCAACAAATAGATTTACCAAAGACTTTATGCTCTGCCACAGGGGTCAGCAAACCATAGCCTGTGGGCCAAAGTGGGACCACTGCCTATTTTTGTACAGTCTGGAAAGGTAAGAATGGTTTTTACATTTTTAAAGAGTTGGGAAAAAAATTAAAAAGACAACATTTTGAGATATGAAAGAATTCTAGGAAATTCAAATTTCAGTGTCTATAAATCAAGTTTCATGGAAACACGACCACACTTTTTGTTTACATGGCTGCTTTCATACTACAGAGGCAGCAGAGTGGAGTTGTTGCAAAAGGAACAGCAGATGGTATGTGATGCTCACATCACTTTGCACTGCTCCCTCCATGCAGTACAAATTGCAGTGACAGAGTTACAAATTGATAGAATTTCAAGTGCAAGGTATATTAATCACATAAACCAATGTGTCAAAACAAGAAGAAAAAGAGAAAAGTGAACTTCAAAGGTTGCATTTTGAACGCTCAGTGGGGCATGAATTATACCCTTATTGATTTAGATGGTATAGCACTGTATGATGTAACGACACTATAGCTGCTCTAAAAAAATACAAATAGAGATTAACATTATACTGGACTAAGCACTCATCACAGTATCTCTGACTCAGAGGAAAGCAATGATTAGAAAAAGTAGAATTTAAAAACTGAAATGAAATGTCAACAAAAGTAAGTTTCTGAGTGGCTTATTTGTTAGCCAAACAAGGAAAGTAAGCTTCTGAGTGGCTTATTTGTTAACCAAACAAGGAGAGCTGTTTCTTGGTAATGGATCAACTGTATCATTTTAAATTGCAGTGGCTAAAGAAATTTGTCCAGAGAAAATAAATTTAAGATTATTAGCTGTTAGGTCAGAAGAGTTTCTCAGAGTTGAGGGTGGTGGAAAAAGCAGCAACAGTTAATTAAAAAACAAGACAAATAATGTTGCATGCTTTCCCTGAATTCTGATGAGTCAACAGATGTTAACATTACTACTCAGTTGTTTATATGAAAGGTCAATGCCAAGTTTGAAGCGATGAGAAATTAGTTTCTGTGGGTAGTTGGTGTGGAACAATTAAAGGCTAGAATGTTTTCAAAGATGTAAGTGAAAAAGAACTAAACCAATACAATGTAAGGTGACATCAGACGGTGCTGAAAAACACAGATGGAAAAAAATAGCCGTGCCAAACTTACAAAGCCTATAAAAATGTAAGGTTTTGTTTAAAAAGCCTATGATTATTCATTGTTTTATTTTTTTAAAGTGTATTTATTTGAGATTGAGAGAGAGAGAGAGAGAGAGAGAGAGAGAATCCCAAACAGGCTCTGTGCTGTGAGTGCAGAGCTGGAGGCGGGGCTTGATCCCAGGTCATGAGATCACCACTGGAGCCAAAAACCAAGAGTCAGATGCCCCACCGAGCAAGGTGGGCCACCTAGGGGCCCCTCACTGCATTATTCTTTTTTTTTTTTTTTTTTTTAATGTTTTTAAGATAATCTTCCCTTTTAATTCAGAATCAGGAAAAAGGTGTCTTAAATGCTTTATGTAAACTAAGCAACAGACGAACTCTTGCTATTATGCTAATACAATACACAACTAGCTGTCATGGTATTAACAGTAATATCTACTTTTGTAAATCACAAAAGTCAAAGGTAATGCATTAAGTACATTTAATCAAAAGTTTTAATTGGAAATTAGATATAAGCAACTAAGATAAAAGTTGATTTATAGCCTGCCAGATTTCCCTTAATCTATATGAAGTCTAAGCACTCATTAATTATTCTACACTGCCTGGAAGGCCTAGAAGTTTCATAAATCAAACTTTATTGTGATACCTAAAGATGTTTCCATTTTACAAATTAACTAAAATGGTATAAAATTTATTAATAAACAAAAACACCATCAACCACTGCTTCCACATGTCTTTTCTAATTAAGATGTGTGAAATATCAAAACTAGAAAACCATATTGCCACTGAGAAGAGTAGTAAGTTGAGTTTTAAAGTCTTTCTTTTTTGGAGCTTTTTTAAAAGTTGAAATAATCATTATGTTAAACCTAAAATTCCAGCTAAAGCATTAATTTCAGCTAGAATAAAAATGCTATGAATAGACATTTATGAATAGATACTGAAAGCGTGGGGAATAACAAAGCAGAATTCATGGTTACCATATTTACACATACTCTTTGTTGTGTTTCAGTGCCACATGATCTGATTCAAAGTAATAAACATCAGGATCATCATCTTCTTCTTCTGTATTGTGTGGATTGGCACTCTCTTTGGCAGATGGCAAATGTCCAATATTAATTCTTGCCTCTGAGGGTGGCTTACTTAGTCCTTCACTCCCATAATTTTCAGAGTCACAATACATTCCTTTTTCATTCTGAGAAATTTCATCAGGATTTGTGGGAGATTCACTTCTATTATCACTAACAGTTGCATTTGTTTCACTGGGACTAAGATTATTCTCTTCAAATTGTCCATTTTCTCTGCAAGGAGAATTGTTTTTAGTAGGACTACCTCTGGTAGGGGCTGCCCGTCGTGGTGAAGTTCTCAGAGTATATCGATGTTCTTGAGGTTCTGATAAAGACATCATTTGACTTGAAACACAGTCTAGAACAGAAGATGATTCTGGTTCTCCAGAGACTGGCATACTCTCAAGACTTGCGTCCAGGGCGTTACTGGTGTTCTCATTACACTGCTCTTTTGAGGCACTGCTATCTCCCACCACATCTACTTCCTCCTCAGAATCCCTTAAGGATGACTGAATTTCAGAAAAGGGGCCTGTAGCTGGCTCAGTAGTCAGCTGATTAACATGTTCCACAGGCAGGCAGGCAGTTAGTATTTTGTGGTCCTCCAACTTGACCTGCACTTCTGAATTTGTGCAAGGCACGTTATGGTCTATATAACTGTCGTCCTTCCTACTATCAAGGAACATTGAAGTGTGGGTATCCAAATCCCCATTTTCAGCTACTGACTTTTCCTGCAATACATACGAACCAGTGCTATTTTGTTTAGTGTTCCCGTCAGGCTGACAGTCGTCATAGTTTATAACAGCTGAATCACTGTCATCAACACCATTGACAGCCAAATAGCCTGTGATTTCTTCAACTACTGCGGAATTAAGTGGCCCTTCCTCACTGACATTCACCTTTTTAATTTCCCTTTTCTCACAATCATCCAGTATAAGACATCGACAAGCTCGTTTAGTCCCTTGAAAATCTGCATCATTGTCCACTACTGTATTCCTCTCTTCTACCGACTCCTTGTCTGATTTTATAGGTGAATCTTCTTCTGAACTGTTTGGTGCTTCAGATCTAAGACAACGCTTAATTCTTTTTAAAACTGGTGAAACAGGTTCTGTTTGCCTTCTCTCACAATTTTCTACAGCCTGCCTTTCTACGTTATCTTTTTCTGAAGAAGAAAGTCCTCTTTTCCTAGGGCTTACCCATGATTCTCGAGTACTTTGCTGTTTTAAATCAGCAGTTCTTTCATTATTATTTCCTTTCTGAATTTGCACAGGCTCTGGTCTCTTCTTTGGTGATCTTGATCGTACTTGAGAATGAGAAGAGATTTCTTCAGGGTGAGCAATGCTACGATTCCTTAAAGTTCTACCACAAAAAGATTCATCCAAGCCGTTTAACCCCACTGTTGATCTTGTAACACGAGTAGATCGGGAAGCAGCCATACTATGGCAAGTCCCTACAATACGGTCATCATGATCCACTCATTGGGAAACCTGTACAACCAAAGATCTATCATTGTGGAAATATTATCTTTTCCTTATATCCTGAAGGAGTTGGAGCTATGATCTAGAATAGAGCTTAAGCATCAGGGTTTCAGACTCTCAGCTTCAGCCATGGAGAATACTAGAACCTCCTAAATTCCTTTCTTTTTAAAAGTGTTTTTCTTCTAGTATTTGATTCCCAAGGGTCTGTATTTATCTGTCATCACTGTTAATGCCCATGTTACACTGAGACTTCAGGTATTAATTATTTATTTGGATGTACTAGCACAACGTGATATCTTCCGCGCGGGGCAGGGCGCCGCGGGCCACTCGGGAAGGCGCCGCCGCCGTGGCCGCTCTCTGCCGCTGCCACGGCACTTGCGCTGGTGGACGCCGCAGGAAGCTCGACAGAGGCGCCGCGGCGCTTCCAGGTGGGTCCCCGCCTCCCGCTCCTCCCTCACTGCATTATTCTTTAGCAAGTATTTTGCAAACAAAAAAACCTGAATCATGTTTTTTGAACCAATAGTCCTGAAGTTTTGTCAGGAACAGAAGCCCAAAATCCTGACTTGCTATACTGCACAGCAGTTAATGGCTTAATTAACAGTGGTAAAGTATTATTATGTTATTTTGATCTCAGAGTCTAGAATGAAATTTTGCAGAACCAGAACTGCCCTTAATTCCTATTATAAAAACTGAACAGTTTGGAAATTAGCTTTCACTGAAGATCTGATGCTGTTTCTTAATGAATTCAATCTAAAGTTACAGTGTAAAAGCAGCAATTATATGCAAAATTTATACCATGGTAAAGTTATTTGGACAGTAACTAATGTTATTTGAATAACATCATCAAGCAGCTTTATACTGCTCTTCCTGTGCTATCAAAACTTGAAACAAAATCTTCGTTCCCAAACAAGGGATATTCTTTTCAGAGTTGTTTCAGCAGTATGCTGGCCAATGCTCCATGGGCGTGCCTTGAGGTTTTGTTTTGTTTTCTTTTCTTTTCTTAAATGTATTTGCTTAAATTCAAGTTAGTTAATATACAGTGTAGTATTGGTTTCAGTAGAACCTAGTGATTCATCCCTTACATATGACACCCAGTGCTCATCCCAACAAGTGCCCTCCTTAATGCCCATCGCCCATTTAACCCATCCCCCTACCCACCTCCACTCTAGCAACCCTCAGTTTGTTCTCTGTATTTATGAATCTCTTGTGGTTTGCCTCCCTCTCTGTCTTTATTTTTCCTTTCCTACCTATATGTTCATTTGTGTTGTTTCTTAAATTCCGTAAATGAGTAAAATCATATGGTATCTGTCTTTCTCGGAATGACTTATTTCACTTAGCATAATACACTCTAGTTCCATCCACGTCATTGCAAATGGCAAGAATTCATTCTTTTTGAATGGGCTCTGGGTCTTGACATCTGCCCCCATCTCCTAGGAGAAAGCCACAAACAAAGCTCAAGTTCAGGCAAAGGAAGAAAAATGCCCTCAAAGCAAAGTGGCATTGGCCTGCTTGTGCTCCTAAATTCCCATTTTCTTTCACATCTGGCTAGTTCCTTAATATCTTGACTATTCCTTGAAGATTTTAATTTTAACCAACATTTTTAGGTGTTTTCAATGCAAGAGTTCCTTCCCAACAACTTCCCCACCAAAACAGAAACTGAAGACTGAGCAATTACTTTTAAAGGACAAGCTGTCTTTTTTTTCCAACAGCTATGCAACAACTGGTAATAGCAGCTCTCCTAAAATGAATTATAAGATAGTTCCTAGCAAAGCACATGGGTAAGTGTAGTCCTACACTAAATTCCCAGGTGGACACAGAACTATGGCATCTCCCATCCACAGAGAACTGAGCAACACAATGACAGTAAAAAGCATAATGGATTAACACTGTTATCTGGAAAGATTAGGTTGCATATTCCACTTTGTTTCTTATACTGAAGTAAATTTTGCACAGGTTAGGAGTTAAACATACAAAATAAAGTCATAATGTACAGAAGCATATACCAAAAACTTTAACTTTGTAGATTTCTCTATGGTAGAAAACTCAGAAATCATAGAAGAAAATATTGTTCAGGTCATAAAAATAACAAGAAAACTTTTGTGTGGCAAAAAACAACCTAAGCAAAGTAAAAAGCAAGTAACAAATTGGTGAGAATTATTTTCAACTTCCATCAGAAAGAGTTAATATCTGTAACATATTTTTAAAAAACTGCTAAAAATAAAGAAGGAAATCATCTACAATCCTATAAAAAATGACAAGAAATGTGAATAGATTATACAAAAGATTCCAGGGAACCAACTATGTTTCAAACTAGTAAATGGGTTAAACACTTTCCTGTTTTCCTGTACAAATTATACCCAAGATAACCAAATAGTTGATAAGGAGAAATTCTTTTTATGGCAATGTAGCTAACTAATGAATATGAGTGATGTAGTTAAAATACCACTATATGAAAACTTTTTTTTAAAAATAGTTTATGGTCAAGTTGGTTTCCATATAACACCCAGTGCTTAACCCAGCAAGTGCCCTCCTCCATGCCCATCACCCCCTTTTCCCTCCCCCCACCCCATCTGCCCTCAGTTTTTTCTTGGTATTCAAGAGTCTCTCATGGTTTACCTCCCTCCCTCTCCCCCACTATTTTTCCCCTTTTTCTCCCCCATGGTCCTCCGTTAAGTTCCTCCTAATCCTCCTATACGTGCAAACATATGGTAGCTGTCCTTCTCTGCCTGACTTATTTCGCTCAGCATAATACCCTCAAGGTTCCATCCATGTTGCTACACATGGCCAGATTTCATTCTTTCTCATTGCCATGGAGTATTCCATTGTATAGATAAACCATATCTTCTTGATCCATTATCCATTGATGGACACTTAGGCTCTTTCCATGTTTTGGCTACTGTTGAGAGTGCTGCTATGAATACTGGGGTACATGTGCCCCTGTGCATCAGCACTCCTGTATCCCTTGGGTAGATTTCTAGCAGTGCTATTGCTGGGTCCTAGGGGAGTTCTATTGTTAATTATTTGAGGAATCTCCACACTGTTTTCCAGAGGGGCTGCAACAGTTTGCATTCCCACCAACAGTGTAGGAGGGTGCCCGTTTCTCCACATCCTCGCAGCATCTAGAGTTCTCTGATTTGCTCATTTTAGCCACTCTGACTGGTGTGAGGTGCTATCTCAGTGTGGTTTTGATTTGTATTTCCCTGATGAGGAGGAACGCTGAGCATCGTTTCATGTGTCTGTTGGCCATCTGGATGTCCTCTTTGGAGAAGTGTCTGTTCATGTCTTCTGCCCATTAAAATACCACTATATGAAACTCTTAATAAAAGATCTAGGTCACGGGCTCTCAACAGGTGCAATACTGCCCCAAAGGGACTAAAAATTACTTATTTGTTTCCAGTTTTTATTTAAATTCTGGTTAGTTAACATATAGTGTAATATTGGTTTCAGGGGTAGAATTTAGTAATTCTTCACTTACATATAACACCAAGTGCTTTCACAAGTGCCCTGCTTTGTGCCCATCACCCATTTAGCCCATCCCCTGTCCACCTCCCCTCCAGCAACCCTGTTTGTTCTTTATAGTTAAGAGTCTCTTAGGGTTTGCCTCCCTCTTTTTCCCTTCTTTCCTCCTTCCCCTATGTTCATCTGTTTTGTTTCTAAAATTCCACATGAATGAAATTATAATATGGTATTTGTCTTTCTCTGACTTGTTTTGCTTAGCACAAAACACTTTAGCTCCATCCACATCATTACAAATGGCAAGATTTCATTCA
This sequence comes from Hyaena hyaena, assembly GCF_003009895.1. Taxonomy (NCBI): domain Eukaryota; kingdom Metazoa; phylum Chordata; class Mammalia; order Carnivora; family Hyaenidae; genus Hyaena; species Hyaena hyaena. Next base: position 622 of record NW_024083362.1, on the reverse strand, counting down.
TTTTGATGGCTCAGTAATATTCCTCTGTGTGTGTGTGTGTGTGTGTGTGTGTACACACACCACATATTCTCTATTTATCAGTAGATGAACATTTGGGCTCTTTCCATAATTTGCCTATTGTTGATAATGCTGCTATCAACATTGGGATGTATGTGTCCCTTCAAATCAGTGTTTTTGTATCCTTTGGATAAATACCTAGTAGTACAATTTCTGGGTCACAGGGTAGTTCTATTTTAACTTTTTGAGGAAACTCCATACTGTTTTCTTGAGTGGCTGCACCAGTTTGCATTCACACCAAGAGTGTAAGAAGGTTCTCAAGGGTGCTAAAAATTAGTTCTTAGGAATGAAAATTTTAAATATTATAATGGTTTGTAGCTCTCTAATGGGCCACAGTACAAAAACAGAGATGTACTTTTTTGCGGTGTTAAAATTTCACGTGAAGGGGGTGTGATTTGGGGGAAAATATCTAAAAATTCTCATTAAGAGGGGCGCCTGGGTGGCTTAGTCGGTTAAGTGTCCGACTTTCGCTTAGGTCATGATCTCGCGGTTCGTGGGTTCGAGCCCCGCGTCGGGCTCTGTGCTGACTGCCAGCTCAGAGCCTGGAGCCTATTTCAGAGTCTGT
>NW_024083361.1:7400-8520 GCF_003009895.1 Hyaena hyaena | reverse complement strand
TGTGACTCCCTCTCTCTCTGACCCTCCCCTGCTCGCGCTGTCTCTCTCTCTCTCCTAGAAATAAATAAAACATTAAAAAAAAAAAAAAAAAAGAAGGTGGAGACTCAGTGCAGGACCTCAGGCAGTATTCTGTTGACGCCAAGCAAGTCGATTTGTGAGCGGGAATAAAAACGGTTCTCTGGCCCCACACCACAGGTGGTCTTCCCTGTCTATTCACCTAGTTAGTGATGTGCATTGAGATCCAGAGAAATCAGCAGCCAGTTCACAGCTATGTAGACCCCCTTCCTGTTTTTTTACTTGAAGTCATTGGGCTTTTGAGGTCAAACAAAAGATTTGATGCAAAACACTGAGAAATGCAGCTCTCTGGGGCATTTTCAGACTCAGTGGTTGGAGATTAATTTTAGTCCTCCACAAAAGACTGTAAGGCAAATTGGGTATATTATTGCGTTTATTACATCTGGTGTGGTCAGAGAAGCATACATTTTAATTTAGGAATTTCTGCTTTCTCCTCTCCACATCCATTTTCCATGAGAAGCTATATCAGGTTAAGTACATAAGTAACCAGATCATGTTTCACTTTTTTTATATACACCAAAAATGAGCTATAAGAGTATGAAGGATTTTGAAGAATAAGATCTTACGCCCTGCTCTGTGTTTGTAGGACAAAAGAGGTAGAAAAATTGGGACTTCTCAGATGGGACTGGGCTGTCCCACAAATGCTGAGCTATCATGGACAGGCTACCCAAACTCCACTGACTCCAAGAATTAGAAACAATGCATTATGTAAACAGCCTATTACATTATTCTTGTTACTACTGCCAAAACTACTAATGCCTAATAAAAATCACGTGTTTAAAACTTATTTGTTTTGTGGATAAAAGAATTTATACATGAGTAGCAACATGGATGGACCTTGAGGGTGTTATGCTGAACGAAATGAGTCAGGCAGAGAAGGACAAATACCATATGTTTGCATGTATAGGAGGATTAGGAGGAACTTAACGGAGGACCGTGGGGGAGAAGAAGGGGGGAAATAGTGGGGGACAGGGAGGGAGGCAAACCATGAGAGACTCTTGAATGCTGAGAACAAACGGAGGACGGATGGGTGTGGGGGGGAGGG
>NW_024083361.1:0-1385 GCF_003009895.1 Hyaena hyaena | reverse complement strand
GTCTCCCTCTCTCTCTGACCCTCCCCTGCTCACGCTGTCTCTCTCTCTCCTAGAAATAAATAAAACATTAAAAAAAAAAAGATATATTATTATATAAATATAATATTATATTAATTTATTTTATAAATACATGCTTATTAGCTTTACATGGCATGTAATAAGCATGTAATAAGTGCTTTATATGGCATGTAATAAGTGCTGTCAAAGTGAAAATAAATAAATACATAAATACATAAATGCATTGCTGATAGGCTTCATTCTCCTGGGTCACTTGAGATTACCTGGCAAATGAACATGAGAGAGCGACCTCTCTGTTCAAAGATAGAGGGGAAAAAAATACAGAGACCAGAATAATCTGGTTTTACTTGAAGTCTGGATATTACTGAATGAATACTCTATATATTATCTGCTCCTCTCCCACTCACTCTCTCTTTCTCTCAAAAATAAATGAATTATGGGGCACCTGGATGGTTCAGTCGGTTAAGCAGCCGACTTCGGCTCAGGTCATGATCTCGCGGTTTGTGGGTTCAAGCCCTGCACAGGGCTCTGTGCTGACAACCAGCTCAGAGTCTGGAGCCTGTTTCAGATTCTGTATTCTCCTCTCTCTCTGACCCTCCCCTGCTCATGCTGTCTCTCTCTCTCAGAAATAAATAAAAAACATTTTAAAAAATTAAAAATAAATGAATTGTTAGAGAGGAGTTGTTAGAGATTTAGAAGCAGCAACACAATTGGTGAAAAGGCTAAAAGACTGATCTAGAGCTGAATTTGCACAGAGTCTCACAATTCCTCCTCAGATTGTTAGGTTACACATCAACTGAAGTAACAAAGTCATTTAAAGGTATTTTAGGGCGCCTGGCTGGCTCAGTCGAAAGAACATGTGACTCTTGATCTCAGGGTCATGAGTTTGACCCCGATGTTGGGTGTAGAGATTACTTAATTAAATAAAGCTTGAGAAAAATAATAAAGGTATTTTTACTTATAATTTACTTAACTTTCCATTGTCCTTGTCAAATAGGTTACTTTCCAATTTGAAGTCATTTTAGGGATGAGGATGGATGGATTTTGAAAAAGCTACTCCCATTTGACCTTCACCTTCAATCTCAGCAGATGGCCTACCTCACCTCCAACTTCTAAGACAAAAGTGAATTCACCCATCAAGAACTTCTTCATGAATGGAATCAAATACAACAGTCAAAGACAAATAGCACATTATTTCACTCACAATGGGGAATTTAAGATACAAAACAGATGAGGGGCGCCTGGGTGGCTTAGTCGGTTAAGCGTCCGACTTTCGCTTGGGTCATGATCTCGCGGTTCGTGGGTTTGAGCCCCGCATCGGGCTCTGTGCTGCCAGCTCGGAGCCTGGAGCCTATTTCAGAGTCTGT
>NW_024083360.1:0-8571 GCF_003009895.1 Hyaena hyaena | reverse complement strand
ATAGGTTTTACATTTGATGCTTTTTTTTTTTTTGTAACTTACCACAGTCTACCTTCAACTAACATTGTACTACTTCACATGTAGAATTAGAACCTAATAGTACACTTATATTCTGCCTAGGACCTGTGCTATTACTGTCCAGGAAATTAATTCCACATAACTTATACTCCACAATGCATTGCTATGAATGTCTGTTTATGCTCTCAATTAATTTATAAAGAACGTCACAGAAAATAAAAAATAATTACTTTATCACTATCATCACATTTAGCATTTCCAGTATTGTTTATTCATTTGTGTAGAATATATTTATATTTACTGTCATTTTTCTCGTGCCTGAAAGACATCCTTTAATATTTCTTGTGGTGCATATCCAATCATGATGAACGATTTCAACACTGGTATGTATGAAAAGAACTTTTAATTAAACTTCATTTTAAAACGACATCCATTGAATATAAATAGTCTGAGTTGACAGTTATTATTTCACTATTATAATGATGGTACGCCACTTTCTTATAACTTGCATTGTTTCTGATGAGGAGTTCCTTGTAATTCTTACCTTTGGTGCTGAGTATTTTTTCCAGCGTGTATATTTTTTCCAGTTTTCCACTTCCTTAGGAGGCAGGGTAAAGCCCTGGGGGAGCAGATTGGAAAGAAAAATGTCATGAATACACACCATGCAATATCTGTGTATAGTCGCTTCAGTAGATATAAGATGCATGTGTAGCAAGGAAATGTATCCTAAAACCCTATGGCTCAGTGGGAAAAGTTCAAATTTAAGAAAAAAAGCAAATTTAAGAAAAACATCATGGAGGCACGATGGCTTAACAGGAACCCGGTGTACTCTCTCACCTAAATAGCTGCAAACCAAAAATATTCTAAAGCTTTTATGTCATGGCACCGCAGGCAACAGCAGACAGCGATCCCTGAGAGAAAGGAAACTAACAGGGTGAGCCCTCAGATTGCCCAACTCCCCCAATTCCTTGCCTGGATAGAGTTTACAGGCTGCAGCACAGGGAGACCGAACACAGGAACACAAACAGAGCCCAGTGGAGAGCCTGAGTGAAGGAGACAGAGTTGTGAATTCTGAGAGGCCAACGTGACTAGAATTTGCTGGAAGTAAGGGAGGGGAGAGCCTCACAGAGAGATAGTTCTGGAGAGCTGCAGCGTCTTCCCATCAGGGTGCAGTGTAGGAGCAAAGGGGAGTGGTGGTAGCTAGCTTCCATTTTCTGGAGTGAGTAGTTGTGTGGATAAGGGTGCGATTTACTGAGATGGTGAAGATGGGAGTTTTAGAAACAAGAGAGATGGGGAATGTGAGTGTTTGGGAGGGGTAGGTATACCAAGTGACCAGTTCTAGACAGACTCACTGTGAGGAGCCCTCGAGATGTCACGTAGGGGAATGAATATATGGATTTGGATCTCAAAGGTGAAGTTCAAACTAGAGCTGTAGATTTTGGAGTTATTAGCATATTAGTATAAATAGTTATATAGCATAGAGAGAGAGAGGCTGAATATAAAAACGAATGTAACAAAAGCTCACATCATAAGAAAAAGGTTGCAGCTACGTATGGGGATGGACGTTAAGTAGACTTATCGTGGTGATCATTTCACAAAACATAAAAATATTGAATCGCTACGTTGCACACCTGAAACTAACATAAGGTCATATGCCAATTGTATCTCAATTTCGAAAAGGAGAAAGAAAGCAAAAACAAGCAAACAAAACGAATATGAGAGTCCACTATGGCTTTTGTACAAAGCACAGGTTCAGTTTGAGATGGGAACACAGTATTTTCTATTAGCACTGAGCAGCTTGCCAAGGCTTTCATTTCTAGGGTCTGGTCACCCCCCCCCCCCCCAGAAACGTGTCATACAGGAAAGGCTGAAGAGACACAGGCTGCTGACAGTGGAGGTTGCTATGCAACAGCTGAGGAAAGCCATCCAGCCCGTCAGAATTGATATTGGCCACCGGAGAGTCAAAGCTGTGGTCCTAGCAATAGCTTCCATTTACACCCAGGAGTCCCGGAGAGGCTGACATAAAAACGAATCTAAAAGTCCGCTATGGTTTTTATAAAAAGCACAGGTTCGATTTGAGTTGGAAACATAGCATTGTCTGCCTCCAAAGCAGTTTTTCCAGTCATTCTGGAAGCACAGCAGCGTGCACTGGGTTGGGTAGAACCCCAGGACGTGCTTCCTGTGCTCCTCATGTTGCATATTGAGAAACCGGGCTCAGAGATGTCCAGGGACCTGAGCAGACTCACACAGCTAGCAACAGACTGGCCCGGCACCCCATCCCTGGAATTCTGAAGACCAGCCCAGTTTCTTTTCACAAGACCACAGCTGCCCCAGGCCCCTGCCCTGGAAGGAACCCCAGGCAAACATTTACTCTGAAGCAGGGCTTGCCATGCCTCAGACACACAAGTGACTGATTGTCCTGGCTGCTCCAGTGGGCACCAGGAAGGCCTCAGGGGCAGCGTGTTTGTGCCACTCACAGCGAAGAGGCCTGAGGTCGGGGCGGGGAAGTGGACCCCAAGGAGCAATTCCCACACCTGGATGGACCCACGCGTGGAGTAGGCAAGGGCTGGACACTGGGGGGTCTCTACCTGTGTCCTGGCTACAGAGCATGAGCTTGGGTCTCAGAGAGCACAAACTTTGCTTGTTTGGGACAGGTGTCGGCAGGGCAGGAGAGCTGAGGGGTGGACCTGTGCTCCAACTGGAGAGGGGGGCGTGGTTCAGTCCCCAAGCCAGCCCTACTGGGACATGGGGTGTGAAGTCAGGAAGACCCAGGCCCACAGATTGCATTTTCTGTTTACTGGCTCTGTGGCTTTGTCTAGTTCATGCAGTGTGTCTGCGCTTCAGCTTTCTGATCTGTAAAATGGGGATGCTGACAGCCACCTCCCAGGGCTGCTGTGAGATGAAGACAAGCCCCAGCACAGACAGCTTGTGATGCACACACAAGCTGCATGCAGAGTTGCTGGGGAAGCAGATGTTCCCAGTGTATCTGGGGGGCGGGGGGGGGGGAAGGAGGGCGGCATAGAGATGCGCAGTGCTGGGGAACACAAAGGCAACTGGCATCCTCTGGCCATTTCCACTCCCCTTGTTACAGTTAGAGACACAGCTAGAGACCTTTGTGTTTGTGACCTAGGGGTCATGCTGGAGAAGCCAGGCATAGTGTATTCCAGACCACACCGGAGGAGCTTAGCGGGAACGGGGAGGGCAAGGACGAGAAGCATTGTGCAGAAGTGCGGGCACCGAGGGGGTAGATGACTGGGTGGTCGAACTGCACCCAGAGGGGTGAGTGCGCGAGCCTGAGGTCAGACGACGGGTGAGGGGTATCTGGCGGGAAGAAGAAAACGCCCCCCACCCCGCCCACCCACTCGCGGAGTCGCATGCGCACTGGGGACCTGGTGGAGAGGGCTTTTGTTGGGAAAGCGGGCGGGCTGTAGGGGTCCGCGCATGCGCAGGCTGCCCAGCCGCGGGGGGTGCGCGGAGAAAAGGGGCGGGGTGGTCGGAGCTGCTGTGCTGGCAGCAGTAGGCGAGGGCGCGGCTGCGGGGTTCCTGGTGCTGAGGACGGACGCCATTGGAGCCCCGGGGAAGGTAAGGAATCAGCCCCAGACCGGGACCGGGAGAGGACAAGTGGAACCCGGCACGGTGCGCCCTCCCCGCCCCCAACACCCGGATCTGAACAAAGCCCAGGCACTCAGAACCTGAACCCGCTTAGACCTACCGTCTAGGTAGGACACCGCCCCCCCCACCCCACCCCGGCCCTCCACCGCCTCCGCACCGACCTCTTCCACCGGGAGACCCAGGCTTTCTGATCCGAGCCCCACTTACCCCGGAGCGCATGATCTGAACCCCTTTAGCAGACCCGTGTGCTCCCTGCTGATCTGTCTTAGAGCAGAGAGGCCCTACCTCCACCCCAACCACTCCTAGATCACTCCAACAGAGCTGACCCCGTAGCCCCCTTCCTGGAGTTGCGATCTTGGGGTTTGAGACCTCCAGCGCTCTAATTCATGCCTCACCTAGTCCAGGCCCCCACCCCCACCCTTCCCACCCCTGGCGCTCCTGTATGAGCCCAACCCGGACCTGAATCATCAGCTGAATGCCCCTGCCTGGACCTAGCCAGAGGGTCTCTGGATTCAGTTTCCCATAGCTTTCCGGGGTCCCCGTAGTCTCAGCCCTCTCCTGTCATCTGCCCCCACCCCTTTCGTCTTGAAATCCAAGCCCTTTGTTTCTCTCTCTCTCAATGCATCCCCCTTTGGGACTCTTCAGACCCAAGCCCACCAGTCCACCCCCTATTCGAATCTAGCCGCTGGGATGGGGAGCGTGCCCCTCCTGAACTCCCCTTTAAGTGCAGGGAGACCATCGCTATCCCTCTCCTAGGGCTGCGTCTCTGACAGAACCTAACCCAACAGATTCCCCCTCCCTCCCTTCTCCCCCCTCCCCCCCTGCCTTGAACTGCCTAGTAACCTGATGATTGCTGCCTCCCTCCTCCTGAGAGATCCCACCTCCCACTGGATCCCGCCCCCTCCCCCTTGAAGAGGCCTCACCCTCCCTCCCAGGCTGAGCTCTCTTCTTGGGGACCCCCTCCCCTAGCATGGCTGAGGGAAGCTACCGCATGGAATCAGAAACCTACAACGTTGAAGACATGGATGAGGGTAGCGATGATGTCGGGGAGGAAGAGATGGTTGAAGGAAATGACTATGAAGAATTTGGTGCTTTTGGAGGCTATGGCACCCTCACCAGCTTTGACATCCGTATCCTCCGAGCCTTTGGGAGCTTGGGTCCAGGCCTTCGCATCTTATCGGTGAGGCTCCTTGTTGGCCACCTGCTGGCCCTGGGCCTTCTCCCCTGTGAAGGTGCTGGGGACCGGGGCGGGGAGGGGGGTGGGTGAATGGGAGGGTTGAATGGGGAAGGACTGCCCAGCTTCACCAGCGTTCCCTCTCTTGCTCAGAGAAAGGGGGTTTGGGAAGTCTGTGGGAGAGGTGGGGGGGGGGGGATGGGAGCTGGCCGCCAGGAGGAGGCTGGCCAGCACAGGGAAGCATGATGTGAGCATGTAGAGCTGTCTGCCTTCCCCTACCCTTCTGTCTGGCCTTGCAGAATGAGCCCTGGGAATTGGAAAACCCTATGCTGGCTAGGACTCTGATGGAGGCATTTCAGCTGGATCCAGAAACACTTGCCAATGAGGCTGCTGCCCATGCTGCCAACGTAGCCCGCGCGGCCGCCTCCAACCGTGCTGCCAGGGCCGCTGCTGCCGCTGCCCGTGCCACCTACAATCAGGTGGTCACCAACCGCCCTGTGGCCACAGACCAGGCTTCAGGAGAAGACACCCAGCCCATGACCTATGCGGCCCAGGATCAGGGAGCCACCCCTGAGACCACCCTTGCTGCTCCGCACATCTCTCAGATGCTAGTCGCCAGTGAGATGGCTGCCCCAGGGGCTCCAGCAGTGTCCACACAGCCCCAGACAGGCTCCCAGGCCCAGGAGGCTGCTACTGAGGGCCCTAGTACTGCCTGTGCTTTCTCTCAGGCTCCGTGTGCCAGTGAGATGGATGCCACCAGGCCCAAGACAGCCTTCCTGGGTCAGAATGATGTGTTTGATTTCACCCAGCCGGCAGGTGTCAGTGGCATGGCCTTCCCCCGCCCCAAGAGGCCCGCCCCGGCCCAAGAGGCTGCCACAGAGGGCCCCAGTGCCGCCTCCGGGGTGCCCCAGGCAGCACCTGCCAGGGAGGGGGCAGCCACCCGGCCCAAGACGACCAAGTCTGGAAAGGCTCTTGCCAAGACCCGGTGGGTGGAGCCTCAGAATGCTGTGACAGCAGCTGCTGCCAAGACCAAGATGGCCACTAGCATCCCTGAGCCTGAGGGTGCAGCTGCCCCTGCCCAGCACAGTGCTGAGCCCTGGGTCAGGATGGGAGGCAAGAGGACCAAGAAGGTGAGACCTCTCTGCTGGCTGCACCACCCCCTTGCTCCTCTCCTTTCTCTGCTCCGTCCTCCTCTCCTCCCCTCCCCTCCTCTCTTCTCTTCTGTTAGCTTGTGCATGTTGGTCCAACACAGGTTTGCTAGCATGCTTTGACCCCACGAAGTCTCTACCCTCAGGCCTGGCGGGAGAAGAGGTCGGCTCCGTGCCAGGCACGTAGTAAGCACTCAGCACACGTCATGCGCTGTTTGTACTACTCTTATTTCCAAGTACCTCCTCTGGTTAAGACGTGTGCTGCGCACTTTTGCACGGTGAGTCTGGTAGCCCTGGGTCTCTCCTCTCTTTAACGCTACAGTCCAAGCACCTGGATGATGAATATGAGAGCAGTGAGGAGGAGAGAGAGCCTCCTGCGGTCCCACCGACCTGGAGAGCATCGCACCCTCCGATGACCGTGCGGGCTCATATGGTTCCTCGGCCCCCCATGGTCTTGAGGTCCCAGGTACCCTCAAGACACGTCTTGTGCTTGCCACCCCGCAACGTGACCCTTCTGCAAGAGAGGGTAAGAAATCTGCCTTTCCCCCGTCTTCTTCCTCTCCTCCCCTGTGGGCCATTTCTTGGAGGTCAGCCATGCCTTGATCTCCCCCTGTGCTCCTCTTCCTCCAGGCAAATAAGCTGGTGAAATATCTGATGATTAAGGACTACAAGAAGATCCCCATCAAGCGCTCAGGTGGGCAACCTGAGCCCCCGCCCTGAGCTCTGCCCTTCCCCCGTCCCCATCCCTACCCTGCAGGCTTCGCATCACATGTGCCCACCTAGCGTGCGCAGCTCATCGCTCCCATTTGCACAGTTCGGGGGTCCGGGAGTCTGACTGTACTCCCCTCAGTGAGGCTGGCCGAGGGGCTGCAGCTCTTTGGCCCCTGCTCATCCCTGGTGCTCTCTCCACCTCTCGCCTCCTGTAGACATGATGAAGGATGTCATCCGAGAATACGACGAACATTTCCCTGAGATCATTGAACGAGCAACATACACTCTGGAAAAGGTGGGCGAGGGAACAGGGGCAGCTCCCTGTGGCACAGGGAAGCCGTGCACCCTGCAGCCCCCTGAGGCCCACTTCCAGCACTGCCTGCTCTGGAAGCCCTCTCTAGCTTCTCCACCTGGGAGTGTCCACCGCATGCTTCCCTCCCCCGCAGGCTCCTCTCCTTCATGCTCTTTTGAATGTCTCTTGTCCCCTGAAGTGGGTCCTGTTGCTTTGGCCAGCACCAGAGCTCGAACAGGGCAGTTCCTCTGTAGGCTGTCTTCATCAGGCTTCCACGTGACTTCGGGGTCCTGGCTGAGGGAGAGTTCTGACAGGAAACTGAGGGACTGCCTGGGGGACGGGCGGCATAGGTTTCTCATCTCCTGTTCTGGTTTCTCTGCCATGTAGAAGTTTGGGATCCACCTGAAGGAAATTGACAAGGAAGAACACCTGTACATTCTCGTGTGCACACGTGATTCCTCAGCTCGTCTCCTGGGAAAGTAAGATAGGGCGGGCAGGAGGGTTGTGGCCCTCCTCGCTGGTGCTTCCCCCTTCCTCTTGGAGAAACGGGAAAACAGGGCTTCGGTGCCTGGCACAGCTCTCAGCCACAGTTAGTGGTGCCTGGTGATTAGGGTGTGAAAGGGGAAGTAGCCTGGGGTCAAGCCTTGGCTGCTCTCAGGGCTTCACCCCCACCTCGGCCACCTCCTCACCCCATCTTTTAGGAAAGCAGGCTCCTCGTTGCCTGCCCCTTCCTGCTATGTGCCTGGCCTGGGCTTAGCAGAGTGGTCCTGGGGCTTCGAAGGAAGCTTTCCGTCTAGTCTAATTCCCGATGCTCAAAGGGCAGGAAAGGTCTGGATATGCCTCCTCTGAACACACTGGAAGCCAGGCGTTTGCTCCCTGCCTGACCCTGTCGTGGACGCAACTCTGGAAGGGGCTCTTAGCATCCACGTTGGATGCGTGAAGTGATTCAGCCTCAGACAGAGGAATGAATGCTCTGGGTCAGAGAGCAAGCCATGCGCAGAGTGGGAAGAACTGCTCTGTAGCCCAGCCATCTGGGAAAGGCTAGTTGGGTGAAGCGGCCCTAGTCCCTTGGGCAAATGCCTGCCAGACAGGATGCCTCTTTCTCCACCTTTTAGGACCAAGGACACTCCCAGGCTGAGCCTCCTCTTGGTGATTCTGGGAGTCATTTTCATGAATGGCAACCGTGCCAGCGAGGGTGAGTGGCTGGACCTGCAGCCGGGGGGTCGCCCAGAGTCTCAGCTTTGTGTGCGAAATTCTTGTATCTCATCTCCCCTCACAGCTGTCCTCTGGGAGGCACTTCGCAAGATGGGACTGCGCCCTGGGTATGGTTGGGCTCTCGACTCCCGCCCCTCAGTGTTGTCTTTGGGCACCAGTGGCACCAGGTTTGCAGTAGCCTGGTGGCCCAGTGCCAGGGGAGCGGACGTCCTGGACCGGGTAGAACGCAAAGGGTCTCTGGCACGGTGCATGGGGAAATGGTCCTGAACTCTCAGCCCCTCGCTGCTCCATGTCCCCTCTCCGTCCCCAGATGAGGCGTAAGAGATACCATCAGATGTAGGGGTTCCATCAAACCCTTGCCTAGGGTATCCCGGACGTGTGGACCCTGCTGCCCCCCCCCC
>NW_024083359.1:0-8646 GCF_003009895.1 Hyaena hyaena | reverse complement strand
TCAAAAATAAACATTTAAAAAATAGTTATTTTAATTTATATAGAGATATACTAATGGACTAACATATTAAGAATGCTTCTAACAGGGGCTCCTGGGTGGCTTAGTGGGTTAAGCGTCCGACTTTCGCTTAGGTCATGATCTCGCGGTTCGGGGATTCGAGCCCCGCGTCGGGCTCTGTGCTGACTGCCAGCTCAGAGCCTGGAGCCTGTTTCAGTCTGTGACTCCCTCTCTCTCTGACCCTCCCCTGCTCATGCTGTCTCTCTCTCTCTCTCAAAAAACAAATAAAACATTAAAAAAAAAAAAGAATGCTTCTAACAAATACAGAAATAGGAGTTTCAAAAGAAAATGAAATAAAGATATTTTCAAAAGTCATGAGTTAATCCTTCAAATGCTATTGGTTAATTCTTCAAGACACATTACCCACATAGGATTAGGTTAATACAACAATTACAGTGGATATAAATCCACACTTCATATAGTTGTCTTGACTATTTCAAAATGTTTGAACATTTTTATGAGCTTTCTCAAAATGAATCAACAAACATTAAAAAAAGATTCGGTTTGTGAGAGGAACAGAGATGGAGCTGTGCCTAAAGACTGGAAGGTGTTGGGCTGTGAGGCAGGATTATGAACTCCAGACGGGCTAAATAATTAGCAATCGCCTGTGTATCGGAGAAAATGGTGAGCAGGGTCATCACTCGCAGGGACAGGCGGAAAGTCTGGCCACAGAGAAGACACAGCAGGCAGCAATCAGGGCCCAGTGTCTCAGTGTCAAAGGAGGCGAGCCTGGGGCTCCTGGGTGGCTCAGTTGGTTGAGTGTCCGACTTCGGCTGAGGTCAGATCTCGTGGTTCATGGGTTCGAGCCCCGCATCAGGCTCTGTGCTGACAGCTCAGAGCCTGGAGCCTGCTTCAGATTCTGTCTCCCTCTCTCTCTGCCCCTCCCCCGCTCATTCTCTATCTCTCTCTGTCTCAAAAATAAACAAACTATAAAAATTAAAAAAAAAAAAAAAAAAAGGAGGCGAGCCTGACTGACCCCAATGGCAGGTCTGTATGTTCTCCCTAGGGGTGAGAATTGTGCTGAATCCGCAGGTACAGAGTAGAAGAAGGCCCACAGCCAGCAGATATGCTTACATGAGCTCAGAAGACACTCCCTCGAGGGACAGTGAAGAGCCGGGTTCAGTGGGGAGGTTGCTTGGAGGGGCCTGATGGCGGTGGCTGAAGAAGCAGTGTGGTGCAAGTATGCTGGGGGTTGGGGAAGTGTGGGCACCCCCACTCTAGGAGAGGTGTTCTTGCGCCTAACTTACATATAAAGAAACTTGAGGCCTTGAACCATTAAGGAACTCCCCATGATCGCATAGTCAGTGGATCTCCAACTTGTTAGGGTCACTCGAGGTGTTCAAAAAGTCCAGATACATGTCTAGGCCACTCCAGACCAATTAAGTCACATCTCTATTTAGGGTGGGATCCAGCATAAATATTGGTTTTTTCTTAAATGTTTTTATTTATTTCTGAGAGAGAGAGAGAGAAAGAGAAAGAGAAAGAGAAAGAGAGAGAGAGAGAGAGAGAGAGAGAGACAGCATGAGCAGGGGAGGGTCAGAGAGGAGGAAGACACAGAATCTGAAGCAGGCTCCAGGCTCTGAGCTAGCTGTCAGTACAGAGCCCGACGCAGGGCTCGAACCCACGAACTATCAGATCATGACCTGAGCTGAAGTCGGATGCCCAACTGACTGAGCCACCCAGGTGCCTCATAAATATTGTTTTTAGGTTTTCCCCAGCTGAGTCCAATGTGCAAACAAGGTGGAGAACCAGTGTAAGAAGCGATGGAGGCCAGACCAGACAGAGGTGTATCTACCTCAGAAGCCTGTGTGCATTTCCCATGCTACAGGGTGATAAATTAATGTCTCTAATTCAACAAAGGTTTTCTGGCCAGTCAAAAGACCCCAAAAGCTTTGCAGAAACATGTGGGTGTGAAAAAGGCATGGCAGGTGAGGCCTTCATGGGCAAGGCATTACTAAGACGACACCATAACGAGACCTCCGTGAGCTGGAAGATGGAATGCAGGGAAGCTCGCACAGCAAGACAATGGTGCTGATGAGCTGCTTCAGTGTGTTATAAATATACCGCCAGAGTGCTGGGAAGTGCAGCTTTGCCGTGCTAATATTACCCCGCCAGAAACAGATCTGACCATAATGACTGAATCACTGCCACTTAATGCTCACATATATCAAAAAAACAAAACAAAAATCAGATTCAGCAACAGTCCTTGAAAATAACACATAATATGTTTTTTTTTTCAAAAAGCATTTTCAGCAGTATGGTAATTTCCCCAAATGGCAATAAATAAAGCAGAGGAAAGCAAAATATCTCAGGAGAGAACCCGCCACTGAGAGCGCAATATGAAATCATTTCCCAAAGCCTCTGACTGGGATAAGATTTCTAAAGAAGCTTTTGCTGCCCCTTGTCAATTAGTGACAACTTCTATTTGCTTGCATTGAAGAGATTTAAGTACCTTTTGTGATCCTCATGACAATGCTATGGGTTACTTATTATTACCCTCATTATCAAACGGAGAAAACAAAGATCCGTGTTCACGGGACTAGCAATTATGTGGCAAATCCAGAACTAACATTTGCTCCTCAGATTCCAGAGCTTGTATACGGTCCTCTAAGTCAAACTACCTGAGGTAGGCCAAACGGGTTCTTCTCAAAGTTTCTCAAAGCCAAAGAGATCTTCCTAAATCCTAGAGGCTGCTCAAAGGTACACTTAAGGCAATGGTTCCAAAGTGTGTCCCTGGACCAGCAGCTACAGCATCACCTGAGAACTTGATAGAAAATCCTTGGCCTCACCTCAGATCTAATCAATCAGAGCTATGGGATTGGACCCAGCAGTCTATTTTAACAAGCCCTTCAGGAAGTGCCAATGCTTGTCAGGCTTGAGAACCACTGGTCTAGGAAAACTCTATCTCCTCATCTTTCTGCGCACACAGCTAAATTTAAGGACTTTCTAAATCCCAGATCAGTGCTTCTTAAACTTTAATGTGTACAGGAATCCCCTGGGGAATCTTACTAAATTGCAGTAGGTCTGAGGCGGAGCCTGATTTCTGCATTTCTAACAAGCTCTCAGTCCAGGCCTATAGTGGTTTCCAGAGTCATACTTTGAGCAACAAGGCCCTAGGTCACCCTCGGCAGCACCGATCCCTGTAAGAGGTCTACATGAGAGTACATTTTCCAGGTAAGCCTCTACAAGCCTATGTCCAACAAGATTCATCTCACCGTACACTGTGCTTGCTTTATATTAAACTAATACTGAAGGCAGGAAAGATCACAGAGGCTTGGCAAAATCTCCAAGGGTTTGCTTTAGGCCAGCCTGCTTAAAACACAAAACAAAAAAAAAAAAACAAAAAAAAAAGACAAACACTGATGCAGATGATCTCTAGACCAGGTCTTGCCGGGAAGAAGACGCCAAGCAAAATCTCTATAAACCCATCCTTCCTCAGCAACCCCCCTCCCATTTTGCCCCCCAGACCAAATCAGATGGTTGATCGTCTGAGGCAGCTGCAAGTCTGGAGTCGGGGAGAGCTGAGGGAAGAACAGAAAGGGAGGGACAATTGCACCACCTCTCAACCAATGACATGCTAGTAAATGTTTCACAACTGGGTTTCCAAAACACTTGATGGGTAGAAGTTGCCAATTTCCACGGTGTGAATATTCCCACCAGAGTTGATTTCAAACCGTTTACATGAGATCACTCAACATGGAGTTAAATGAGATGGGCATAACTTGAGGGACCCAGCACATCACAGCGTCCTCACCCTCTCTCCACCGTGACCACCAACTCCTGTTCACCACAGGCAGCCTCCAGCTTGTGCCTCCAAATGGTCCTGCCCCGGCCACTTACTTCCTGAACTGCAAGGGCCAATACAGCCTCTGGCACCACCTCTGGGGGATGTCATCGCTCTAGTTTTGCGCCGTGCGCCACCACCTGCCAGGGAGCGAGTGCCACTGCCCCCACAGCCACTCGGTAGGAAAGAAAAGCTTCACACCACGAGGCTGCCTGGGGGCATGCTGTACGAGGGAAGCACCCGTCAAGGGATGACCAGCCAATAGCAGCCCAGGATGGCTTTGTAACCTAGAAATGCCAGGGGAATTGTCTCCAAAACTAGCAGTGAAATGTCTGAACAGAGTCTCTTTTCCATACAGGGACATGTATGTAAGAGACAGGATGTAGAAATGAAGGTAGCCCAGGTTAGACTCTCAGTTCTACATCCACATCGAGGTATGGAAGTCACTTTCCCTCAGCTTCTTCATCTATAAAGTGGGAACAAGAGTCTGGTTTCTTTCTAAGATCAAAGGCAACTACTGGGGCGCCTGGGTGGCTCAGTTGGTTAAGCATCGGACTTTGGCTCAGGTCATGATCTCATGGTTTGTGGCTTTGAGCCCTATGTAGGGCTCTGTGCTGACAGCTCAGAGCCTGGAGCCTGCTTCAGATTCTGTGCCTCCCTCTCTGTTCTTCCCCCACTCATGCTCTGTCTCTCTCTCTCTCAAAAACAAATAAAACACTGAAAAGAAGATCAAAGGTAACTATTAGTCATAACGGTGGTTAACACAAGTATGTCTTCAAATGTAGTGATATGACAAGGAAAAGATAGGGTTAAACAGGTAGAGAGGGAAAGGTTAGGACTTGAGGTCCCTGAACACAGAAAAAAATACACATATTTTTAGAGTGCTGGGAACGTCTGCCCATGAGAGAAACTCCCTCAGGCCTGACCATGAGAAAATCTCCCTCATATGTAAAGTTTTCCTTAAAATTGTAATGAACACTCCCTACTCCCTCCTCATGTTTCCCACAGAAATGAACAACTCAGCACCTACAGTTAACGGGCCAACAAAGAAAAAAAGGGGCAGGAGGAAGGGACCAAAACCCTATAAAATAAAGTCATGTGCCCATAGTCAGGGGTATTCACTTTCAAAGGCCCTCCTCTCCAGAAAGAGAGCTTTTGTGCTATTCTTACTTTGGCTCTTCTTCCGTTTTAATAAACTTCTACCTGCTGCTTATTTTATTTGCTGTCCACCTCTTCATTTTCTGGAAGCGGCCAGACAATGAACCCTGGGTATTGAGGTAAAAAATCCTGCAATGGTAACACTCCCCCCCCCCCCAAAAAAAAAACCTAACTGAAGGACTCTCCTGGGGTTCTTGTGGAAATCCAGGTTCTGGGGTCTCGCCTCAGAACCACTCCATCAGCCTCTGTGCAGGAGAGGCCTCAGGGTCAGTATTTTTACCAAGGGCCCGAGATGACGAGGTGACGCTGCCAGCATTGCTCATCCAGGGAGCACACTTTGAATAGCCAGGCTCCACACTCCATATACACTTACCTAGCTCTAGATTCAACTTTCACTTAGAAAATTTTCATAGGATCACTGTTTATCTCTAAATGGTAGGATTTTAAGTAAATGTATTATTTCTTCTCTCCCTTTTCTGTATGCTGTCCTTAATGAACATATATTGCTTTTATGATGAGAAAATATCATCTTAAAAGGAAAAGCAGCTCTTCCAAAGTGTTTAAGTGTTTCCACAGGTAGGGGTGGATGCTGAAGTTGATTTCTAGGACTTGGGCAGGCGTCTTTTCTTTGTTAACGTAAGTTCCGGCAAGATAGCCTGGTCTGAGTCCAAGTAAGAAAGTATAATTTTAATTATGGCCTGGCAATTAGCCTGGTAAATTGCCTTTGAAAATGACTTGACCTTCCTGTGCTTCATTTTCTGTAGTCAAATCTGAATGGCTTCATCAAGATGTACAATTCTTTCATGGGCATTTTTAGGATTTCCTTATTTTGTAGTGCTGAAATAGCAAAGCAACAAATTCTAAAACATGCTTTAAGATAAGGAAAACCAGACAGTTCCTGAAGTTGTTTCATCAGTGCAATTTTTCCACAGTGCTCCGAGTACTCTTAGTCAGCACAGGGGCTTCCGTAATATTGCAACAAAGGGACTTACAGGCTAAACAGAAACCAAAAAAAAAAAAAAAAAAAAAGCAGTAAAGGACCAAGAATGAACTGGAAAACTGGAAAAAAAAAGGTATTCATATAGAAATCTCAGAAAATAACATCATTATATAACTAGTTCCCCAAACTAGGAAACAATTTAGGCTTTCAGAAAGAAAACATGGAGAAAGACAAGAAATAAGGGACAAAAACATTGTGTACTTGCTGCCATCACAGCAAGTAAATTACACCAGACGATCATTTTGGCCAATTCGTCACAAAGGGCACCACAATTGTCCCTAAGACTCTTTTGATGTAACTTTCTTTAACAATAGTTATACCAAAGATGTGTGAGGAAAGGCCTTATAATATAAAAAGGAAAACAAAAGTCACAGTAAAATGCAAAAGAAAGTTCTTACTTCTTCCTCTCAGAGCCCAATATCCTAAACAAATCCTTAAAGTACTGCGGGACACGCACAACCACATTCTCTGAGGGGCCAATGTCTTTCAGACCGGGGTAGAGTCTGGAATCGATGACCTTCTTGATGTAGCCCAGCCAGTCAAACTGAAGAGAAAGAAAAAAACACTGAGTGAGAGAGCATCTGTTGGGCAGCAAACAAGGAGAAAGGCAAATCTAGTTGGTTGAACATAGTCCACTGCTTGTAATGGATTTGTGACCAAAGTGAGAGATATAACTGCTCAAATCTACAAAAGAAACGACTGGTCCCTGCCACCCAGACCTACTGTCTGGATCATAGATTCCACACGTGTTCTGCACCGTCTGCCCACAGACAGCACACCCCTCACATGGTGACAGGCACACTCACGCCCCGGCCCCTCCAGCGCCCTCCCACTCTCCTTAGCTCTCCCTCCTTCATTCTCTACCCTGACCCGGTCTCCTGCCTCCCACTCCTCTCCCACACACTCCATGCTTATGCTCACCCTCACCCCTGTTCCCGGCACCCATTTCCCGGGGTCCATACACAGATGCCCCGCATGTTACTGGCCTCCCCTCTGGGTGCAGCCTTTCTTACACAGGGAAAAATAGGCAGCAAGAAGTAACAAGTGTCCCCTCTTCAGAGCACCACTAACTTGGTGTTTTTAAATGGCTACCCCAAAAGTCATTTCCTATTTTTTTCTTTTTTTCCTCCCTTGCCTGTGTCCACTATTGAAATGGAAAAGCAGTTACTCACTTGCGGCCTCCCTTGTAGGCAAGGGATGGCCAAGATTCCCGGTCTTACTGAAGAAATAAAGGGAACATATCTGGCAATATTCTGGGAAGGCTTTGGTTTTTTCCTGGTGAAAGAGACACACATGGCTATCCTGGCCCTTCCCCTTTCTCCTGCCGTGATGCCAGCTGTGATATGCGGAGCTGCAGCAGTCACCTCGCAACCCTGAGTCACCACACAGGAAGTAAAAAAGCCAACACGCTAAGGCGAGTGGAATGGAAGGAAAGAACTTTGGTCTTTGACAACACTGGTAAACAGCAAGAGCAACACCAAGAGTCACCTGTATCCAGACTTTTGTCATGTAAGAAAATGGGTTTTACGTTTTTAAGTCATTCCTGGAAAGGTGGTCTGCTCCCTGCAAAGAAAGCATCCTGATGCACAAAGGATAGTCCATGTGGTGAGTGACAAATAGGATGATAACCAGTAAGACTGGCAGGTTTCACAAGGTAAAAGTTTACACACACATGATGCAAAATCACTTGTAAAATGACCAGTTAAGATCAAATTTCCTAGACCACTTTCACCAACCTGAGGAATCATAGCACTCAGCTGGGAAATGTTCATTTTGTTATACATGGCCTCACTGGTTCGGTTTTCATGTGGAATCATGATCTGTTGGGAAGAGACTTTGGTTATTTTTTCAAACGAACCATTTCTTGATGCATGATTACTTTCTACATGTGCCAAAACATCTGCCTAGTATCATAAAGGTTTTCAAGATTTCGGTGCAGTGCTGAACTTGGGAGAGAGGGGGAAAAGGCATCACCTTAGGCAAAATTAGGATTATGGTAATAAAAAGAAATTTTCCTGTCCTGTTCAGTGTGAAACACTGTCCTCACTATAAAAATAACTTCCCAAATCCTTTCCTCACCAGTAATGTGAACGGACAAAAATCTATTACTGGCTTAGGTTTCACAGCCAAACTGAGATTAGGCAACTGAGACACATATTTTCACGAAAGAACACTGGACTATCACGATACCACTGCCATCTGTGATCATTCTGGCAACAGCTCATTACCTGCCCTCCCCTCTTCCCTCTGCTTTCTCTGGCCTTGAGACACCCCCGTCACCACTGCTTGGGGAATAAGTTCAGTTACCACCCAACTACATATTTCCAAGTCTACATGTCCAGCCCTGACTCTTCACACTCTTTCTATTCCCAATACTCAGGCTCTTGGCCACTGTGCCGATACCAAATCTAAGCTTCTAGCCTCTGCTGTGATGACTCTAAGAAGAGCAGCAATGATTATCTTCCTCAAGGGCCACCTCAATCACTTCCATGGACAGGAGGCAGCTCCCCAAAGCCCTAAACCATGTTCTGCTTTTGCCGTAAGGCCCTCCATCATCTGATTCCCTTGCATTAAACTTGCCACCTCCTACCTCACACCTCACGCAGGACTCCCCTGCCCAAGCACCGCCATCCACCATCACCACTCC
>NW_024083358.1:6317-8763 GCF_003009895.1 Hyaena hyaena | reverse complement strand
GGCACTGCATTAGCCTCTGACTTAGAAACCTTCCCAGCAGATCAATATGACTGTGTCCTGCTTCAGTACGTGGATGACTTGCTATTAGCTGGGAAGTCCCGGGAGGGTTGCATGGAAGGGACTCGGCAGCTCCTTACCCTCCTATGGAAAGCCGGCTACAAGGTCTCAAGAAAAAAGGCCCAGATCTGTCAAGAAAGGGTTAAATTCGAGAGTTTCTTGGGGCTGCAGGTTTCTGTAGGATCTGGATACCTAACTTTTCAGTCCTGGCAAAACCCCTCTATGAGGCTACAAAGTGGGGATAAAGGGAACCCCTGATTTGGGAGTCAGTTCTGCAAAAGTCTTTCTAGGAAATAAAGCGTGCACTTACTAATGCGCCTGGTTTTGGGCTCCCAGACATGACCAAGCCCTTCTTTCTGTATGTCCATGAGCACACTGGTATTGCAGTGGGAGTACTGACTCAGATGTTGGGATAATGGCATCGCCCAGTGGCATATCTCTCCAAGCAACTTGACTCTGTGTCCCCCTGCCTACGGGCACTAGCAGCCACAGCCCTTTTAGTGTCTGAGGCTGACAAATTAACTATGGGACAGGAATTAACAGTTCAAGTGCCACACTCGGTATTAACATTAATGGAATACAAAGGATAATACTGGCTCACCAACGCCAGGATGGTCAGGTATCAGGGAATGCTATGTGAGAATCTGCGCATTCACCTAGAAGTAGTACAGACCCTGAACCCTGCAACCCTATTGCCTGTCGGGCCAGGCCAGGCAGACCATGACTGCATTGAAGTCATGGATGAGGTGTTCTCCAGCAGACCAGACTTGCGAGACCAGCCTCTCAAAGACCCCGATGCTGAATATTTCACTGATGGTAACAGTTTTATAGAAAGGGGGGAACATCTTGCAGGATATTCCATGGTGACTCTAAACTCTGTCATTGAAGCAGAGGCCCTGCCGAAGAGGACTTCGGCACAAAAGGCAGAGCTAATTGCTTTAACCCAAGCCCTCCACCTGGAGGCAGGGATAGGTGTTAATATATACATAGACTCTAAATACGCCTTCACCACTCTCCACGTACATGGGGTCTTATATAAGGAAAAGGGTCTAATAAACTCAGGAGGAAAGGACATAAAATATGGTAAGGAGATCCTTGAACTCTTAGATGCTGTATGGGCCTCTAAAAGTGTGGCAGTCATGCACTGCTGGGGACATCAAAGGGGGGACACCACGGCTGCACTGGGAAACTGAAAGGCTGACTGAGAGGCAAAACTAGCAGCTTCGAAAGGAGCCATAAAATCAGCGGCTTTAATTTCTGCACTGTTCCCTAACCCACTGACAGAGTGGAACCCTAATTACTCACACCATGAAAGTACTTGGTTTAAGACTGAGAGTGGCAACTACCTCCCAGGTGGATGGTGGAAATTTGTAGATGGCCAAATAGCAATTCCTGAGGCCTTAGCTCCAGCCTTTGTTAAGCAGTTCCATCAGGAAACTCACATCGGCTGGACAGCCCTTGAAACAATGTTAAGCCGGTATTTTTACATCCCTCGGCTCTCCAGCATAGCCCGAGTGGTATGTGAGCAATGTGAAACCTGTTCCTGAAACAACCCACGTCAGGGGCCCAAGGCCGCCCCTGGAGTACAGAGCTTTGGGGGAGCCCCCTTTGAAAATGTGATGGTGGACTTCACAGAGTTCCCCCGGGTTTGGGGATGTAAATACCTGCTGGTGTTTGTATGTACTTTCTCAGGCTGGGTAGAAGCTTTCCCTACCCGAACAGAAAAAGCACATGAAGTGACCCACTCCTTCTCAAGGAAATTATCCCACGATTTGGGATCCCTATCACTACTGGTTCAGATAACGGACCAGCATTTGTGGCTGAGGTGGTGCAGCTGATGGCAAAGGGGCTAAAGATAACCTGGAAGTTACACACGGCACCCCTACCCCAGAGCTTCAGAAAGGTGGAACGAATGAACAGAACCTTGAAGCTGCAATTAAGTAAACTGTGCCAGGAGACCCACCTGCGCTGGGACCAGGTGTTGCCAATAGCCTTGTTAAGAATCAGGTGCAGCCCCAATAAGCAAACGGGGCTTTCCCCTCATGAAATCCTTTATGGGCGCCCTCCCCCAATTGTTAAGGGGATAAGGGGAGACTTAAATGAGATAGGCAATTTAACCCTAAGGCAGCAGATGCAGGCTCTGGGCTCTACTCTAGCCACTTTACACCGATGGGTTAAAGAACGATTGCCTGTGAGTCTGACCACAGATACTCACTCCCTTGAGCCAGGAGATGCTGTATGGGTAAAAGAGTGGAATGTCCAACCACTCAAACCCCATTGGAGGGGCCCATTTACTGTCATTTTATCCACCCCTACTGCAGTAAAAGTAGCCGAGGTGGGTCCCTGGATTCACCACAGCAGAGTGAAGCCGGCTTCCGGGGACTGGGAG